>NW_007877759.1:0-567 GCF_000696425.1 Galeopterus variegatus
TATCCCTCCCTTTAGATCTGATATTGGCTTTACATATCTGGGTCCTCCAGTGTTGGGTGCATATATACTTATAATTAAAATTGTTTTATTCTCTTGCTGTACTGATCTCTTCATCATTATACAGTGACTAAATTTGTCTTAGTACAGATTTTGATTTAAAGTCTGTTTTATGTGATATAAGCATAGTTACTCTGGCTTACTTTCATTTTCATTTGCATGGAATATCCTTTTCCATCCCTTTACTTTCAGTCTATTCGTGTCTTTGCAGATAAGGTGCGTTTCTTGTAGGCAGAATATAGAAAGGTCATGTTTTTTAATCCATTCAGCCAGTCTATCTGTCTTTTAATTGGAGCATTTAATCCATTTACACTCAAGGTTATTACAGATATGTGAGGTCTTACTCTTGTCATTTTGTTGGTTGTTTTCTGATTGCTTTGTGTATCTTTTGTTCTTTTCTTCCTCACTCAATGTTTATTCTTGCAGTTTGGTTGTTTTCTGTATTGATAGTGTTTAGTCTCTTTGTCTTTCTAATTCATATATCCACACCACCAGTAAGTTTTATATTTT
>NW_007877760.1:0-567 GCF_000696425.1 Galeopterus variegatus
GTCCTGAGCTCAGGTGAGGATGAGGAGACGTTCAGGAGGTAGATATAGATGGAGGAACAGACACGGACACCCTGATCCAGGTGAAGCGGCTCCCAGGACCTGAGGGATGAGACTCAGAAATGAGATGAAGCTTGGGAGGACCAGTGCCTTAGGAATCTAAGAAGAACCTGTGCACCACAATTGAGAAGATGCCAACTGGAAATTAAGGAAGGACATTGTGTTCGACATCACTTTTTCAGTGCTAGTGACAATACAAAGGGACAAATCTACACTGTAATAATGGAATCCGTGTAATCAATCACAAATGAAATAAGAAGATTGTTAGGAAAATGTTGGATAAGTGAATAGTCCTCTAGCAATTCTAGGTGTTGCTTTTTTTTTATCACTTTCTTTATGAAAATAAATCAAAGTTTAAATGAACGTATCTAGCCTCTCTTTTTTACTATCTTTATTAATCACTATCTGTTATGCCTTTAATCGAACAGATCCCAACACGTTTAGAATAGGGCTCCATAAAAATATCTCTGGAATGAGGAATTCTAATCATTCTTAACTAGATTTATTGAG
>NW_007877761.1:0-567 GCF_000696425.1 Galeopterus variegatus
TACAGAATCTTTTGACACCAGGTGCCTGGCCTGAAATGTTGCTAGGCTACAAAATAAAGTTGCACAAGGCTGGTCTAAAATACACGCCTCTTTTGTGTGATGAATGATCATGATCTGGAGTTTCCAGTAATGGAAAAGTTGCTGTCAATCTCAGTGGATGTTTTCTTCTTCTCTAAAAAACAGGTTTCTCAACCTCGACACTATTGACACTTTAAACCAGATAATTATTTGTTGTGTGCAGCTATCCTGTGCATTGTAGGAAGTTTAACATCCTCCCTGGCCTTTACCCACTAGACGCCAGCAACACTCCCCAATTGTGACAATCAAAAATATCTCCAGACATTGCCAAATGTTCCCTGGGAGCAAAAATTGGCCCCCTGTTGAGAACCACTGATGGAAAGCTTCAGAAAGTCAGATGTCTGCAAACTGCTGCATGTTGCCCTCGTTTTATAAATAGGTTCTGAGTATTTTACATGCTGTTTGAAGTAGCAGTAGCTATTAACATAAATATTCTTATTTGTAATTTTGGCAATAGCCTGGCAGGGAAGATTAATGGAGGGAAAAAAA
>NW_007877762.1:0-567 GCF_000696425.1 Galeopterus variegatus
ATTTGCATGGTCCAGTACATAATGATAAGTTCTTAGCTGAGTCATCAGCTGATCCATCAAGTAGTGAACTGAAGGCACGGCTGCATGCAAAGGAGGCACTATTTTGTTGAGTTCTCGATAGTCCACAGTCATCTTCCAGGTCCCATCAGGTATTTTCACTGGCTATACCAGGGCATTAAAGGGACTGTGTGTGACTAATAATGCCAACCTTTTCTAGCTCCAATATAAGTGGCACCTATCTCCACAGGTTCTCCTGGCAAGCCATACTGTTTCATATTGACCACATGCCTTGGCTGGGATAATACCTATGGGTCATGTTTAGCACATCTCCACAACACAGGCATTACTGTCTCAATCTGCAGCCAGAATTCTCCAACCATCATTTGCAGGTGTAGCCTATAAACTACATCTATACCCAAGATGTATTCAGCTACAGGGGATACGTACAGAGTATACATATGAGGCGGCAATTCTACAATGCTCAGCGGCAAAGATACAGCTTTGACTGTAATAAAATGTCCTCTGTAACCATCAGCATTCACTGTGGCCCCTAGAAACTTATCTGGT
>NW_007877763.1:0-567 GCF_000696425.1 Galeopterus variegatus
GTAAATGTCATTTATCTCTGTTCAAGTTTTAAAATCGATTTGTAGACAAAGCTCAGAAAATGGATTATGTAAGAAAGCTAAATGTAAATTCCTAAACTTTATTATTTTATATATATGAAAAATAAATATATGAAAAACATTATATGTGTGTCTATATATGAAAAAATAGAAAGGCAGAGTGTTAAAGGAGAGATTAGGGCTGTGGGATAACGATGGGTGTGAGCACTTCCAGGCCAGGAAGGGACCATGATGGGGGTGTGAGAACAGAACTGGGGCCCCTGGGGAGAAGGCAGGAGGCCCCGTAAGTGCTGTCAATAATCCAGACGACCAGGCTGTGGTGGGGGGAAGGAGGTGCAATTGGACAGAGACAGACAATGATTTGAAGCTAGTTCCAGCAAGATCTGCAGAAGTCTGGGTGCAGGGGGGGGAAGGACAGAGTCAGGGCTGGAAGGATGGAGCTGCCATTCCCTGAGATGGGGAAGAAGAGGGAGAAGTAGGCTTGGGAGTGGAGGGTTTGGTGTCAGGTAGGGTAAGCTGAAGCATCTCTGGCATCTCAGGAGAGGTGAG
>NW_007877764.1:0-567 GCF_000696425.1 Galeopterus variegatus
ATCCCTTTTCTCCTCCTTTGAAGGTAAAGTTCTCAGAGTGAACGACAGGAGGCTCAGGGATAATTCCTGTTTCCACACTAGTCATTTATTGTAGTTTTCCGTGTTCAAGTACACATTTCTGTTGTTAAACTTATTTCTAAGAATCTTCAACAATTCTAGTTGCAATAGAATCAAAATTGTTTCCTTGACTTCGTATTTGTTGTTTATTTTTGTGTACAGAAATTCAATTGGTTTTTGTATATTGATCTTGTCTTTTGTTATTTTTCTAAACTGTGACAGTTTTTCATTAATTCCTTACGATTTTCTAAATAGAAAAACATGTCTCCAGAAAATAAATTGTACTTCTTTCTTTCTAATCTAGATGCCTTTTATTTACATCTGTTGCCAATTGTCCTGTGTAGTACAATGATAAAGAGATGTGGTGCGAGTAGATTGTTTATCTTGTTCCTGATCTTAGAAAATAAGGACATGGTCTTTCAGCACTAAGAATAGTGTGAGCAGTGGGTTTTTTCATATGCCCTTTATCAGTTTGAGGATGTTCCTTTCTATTCTTACTTTGTTGAATGT
>NW_007877765.1:0-567 GCF_000696425.1 Galeopterus variegatus
GGATATTGTTTACCTTAGAGATGCTTTCCCTTCTCTTCCCTTCCCTTCTCTGAGTTACTTATATTTGAATTCCAAGGCCTTAGAGCTCCAATGCCTTGTGGCCTCACTTAGCCCAAGTGGCTAAACCAGAGCTCAGGTTTAGGCACTTTTAGAAATTCAGTGTCTTGTTTCCAAGCCCTGTTGGCCAGGGTCTTATTACTACCTCAGGAAGGTTCCTGGTTCCGTTATTGGCATCCATGGGACTTCCCGTACTTACCTGTCACTGGACGTCCAGGACACGGGATTTGCTTTCTATGGGAAGAGATTCTTTAAGGTAAAGGACCTCCTCAACATTGGCCATATAAAACAGTTTCTTCCAAGTGAAGTAAGCCAAATCTTCATTGGCTCTCCCTTGCTTTCAGGAGATCTACAAACTTATAAACATATGATTCAACCTTTTCTGCAGTTTGTATCATAGATGTGCCACCCTGTGATTCTCTATGCAAACCTTCTGTCCCAGGTTTACCCCAGATGAGTACTGGGTGCAGGTGGATCATATAAATAAAAACAGTTTTGGAGTATGGTAAA
>NW_007877766.1:0-567 GCF_000696425.1 Galeopterus variegatus
TCATGTTAAGTAGCTTGACTTAACTGTTCCACAATGTATACACATTTCAAAACATGTTGTACATAATAAATACATATAATTTTTACTCGTAAATTAAAAAAAAGTAATTAACCAAAAAAAAAAAAAAATAAGGTCTGTCAAAGGAAATAGGTACTGGAATAGAAGAGTAGATGGTCTATTCAGAGAACAGCAATCAACTGTCCTATGTGTCTAGAAGTAAAATGGAAAACACCCAGAAAGATGAGATAGAAACCACCTTGATAATATCCAAATAAAATATTTTAGTAAAATTATATGCATTTAAAAATTATTTTAGGTATCACTGAATATTTTATTCACAGGTGCTAATTGTGCTATAATAATAACTATGGATTTGTGAGAAGCAAACAACCAACCAACACTCCTGGTTTAGTTTTTAGTTCTAAGACAACATCATTTCCTCCTTAGAATGAAGGTAGTGGGTCTCCTCTTGTCAAACAAAGATCATGAATATCAATCCAGAACACTCTCTTTTTATCTGAAACTTTGTCTTTCTACAGGCATCTCTACATGAAATGTATCCATGCT
>NW_007877767.1:0-567 GCF_000696425.1 Galeopterus variegatus
TGCTTGATATGAATGTACTTACTGCTACTGAACCGTACAATTAAAAATGAGTAAAAGGGCCGGCCTGTGGTTCGCTCGGGAGAGTGCGGTGCTGATAACACCAGGGCCACAGGTTTGGATCCCATATAGGAATGGCCGGTTAGCTCACTGGGTGAGCGTGTTGCTGACAACAGCAAGTCAAGGGTTCAGATCCCCTTACCGGTCATCTTTAAAAAAAAAATGAATAATATCATTATGATTGCATAAAAACGGTAATGTTTGGATGACACATTTTTTACAGATGTTGAGCAAATGTGTGTATCTGTGTTCAAGTTTCTGTTTCTATTTAAGTGTCTTTTTAAAATCATGTACAGTTTGGGCCTTGTAAAATTAAACTTGTACTAATCCTGTAACCCACATTTCCACTTGTAGGTATTTCCCCAAGAGAAACAAACTTGTGTTCACAAAGGCACTTAAACAACAGTGCTTGGAGCATTATTATTTATAACAGGCAAAAACTAGAAAGAACCGGGGCCGGCCTGTGGCTCACTCGGGAGAGTGCGGTGCTGATAACACCAAGGCCACGGG
>NW_007877768.1:0-567 GCF_000696425.1 Galeopterus variegatus
AACACAACATTGAGATTTTAAGGCAATAGGTAGTGATCAATTCACAGCAAAATCAACATTCATGAAATTTTGTCCAGAAGATGTATCTGCATAAGGGTATTTATTGACTAATACAGATGAAATAAGTTTTTGAGATTTATTTGCTGAAATAGTCATAATTTTAAAAAAATGAAACTATATAAGAGACCATGTTTAAACTAACCCAAATGAAGTGAGAAATTTAGGTTACTGGAAAAGGAGAGTAAGTGGAAAAGGAGAGGGAGAGGAAAAAAAGATCAGTGGTTTTCTCCATAGACTTGGGTTTGATAACTAAAAAGGTTGCACCTTGGCCTGAGTGGAGGAATCATAAAAATACAATCCACAGGAGCTAGCTTAAGCAATAAGGCATTCCTCTATCTACAGGGAAAATGCCATTGCCCACAGGTTTAAAGCTGATGACTTAAGTTCTGTTCATTTCCGCTAAAAATGTCTCATCTGCATTGACTGCCAAGGAGACTGAACAATTTTTTATTTGAAACTATATATTTTTTTAATATGAAAATTTAATTACAGTAAGTGGCAGGGCTG
>NW_007877769.1:0-567 GCF_000696425.1 Galeopterus variegatus
CCAAACTGAAACCCAGCAAGAGGAAATACCTAACAAAGTCAGTGAGAAACCTGAATCTCTCAGGGTAGGATCACCTTTCATTGATCTGAGTTTGTAGGGGCCAGCACTTAAGGATGTACAGAGAAGAGGGCATTTCCCCTCCTTCAGAGTCATTGTTGACATGTTTGTTCACTGTCTTTACCCAAGGGGTTTAATTCACTCCTAATATGGCCAAATCTGCTAACATGGCCAAAGTCGGGTCCCTGAAGTGGTGGTGTTCATTTCATTGATATTAAATGCTCTTTTGTGAGATTTACTTATTTCAAACTCATTGTTAATGCATGTGATGCTGGGAAGAAGAACTATTCCTTGCTGAAATAAGTTTGAGAAACAAAGAGTATTCAAGTAAGAGTTTTTTGTTGTTGTTGTTTCAAGATATTTTACAGTTTTTCATGTGTTAACATCTAATGCAAGCCTCAAAGAAACGCTGCAGTTTGGAGGAAGAGTTCCTAATCTTATTTCCCTACCTTTTTTTTTTTTTGTCCTTTTTGTGACCGGTAAGGGGATCGCAACCCTTGGCTTGGTGTT
>NW_007877770.1:0-567 GCF_000696425.1 Galeopterus variegatus
TTCTTAACTGGAGGCAAGTGTCATCCTCCCAGGGTTCTCCCTTCCCCTCAGGACAACTGCCAATGTATGGAGATATTTCTGGTGGTCATAACTGGGGGTGGGATGCAAACGGCATCTACTGAGTAAAGGGCAGGAATGCTGCTACTAAACACCTTACAATGCACAGGAAAGCCCTCCACAACAAGGAATTATTTGACTCAAAATGTCAATAGTGCCAAGGTTGAGAAATCCTGTTCTAGGACAGGGTTCAGGAACTTTCCCTGCAAAGAACCAGATAGTAAATATTTAGGCTTTGTATGACATATATCATCTTATATCTCTTTTTCCCCTACCCCCTTCCAAAATGTAAAACTGTTCTCAGCTTCTGAACTGTGCAGAAATAGTCGGCAGGCTGGATTTATACTGTGGCCAAAATTTGCTGACCCCTTTTCAGGAAAATAGAGTAGTTTAATCAGGCCCCCTGCCTCAGGTCTGGTTGGGGGTGGTACAGCTCATTCTTTGTAAATAAGTTGTGTGTGGATGGAGTTAGTGCACATGCCCACCCATGTATCTTTTTAGTTTGTTGCT
>NW_007877771.1:0-567 GCF_000696425.1 Galeopterus variegatus
TTTTTACAATAGTTACACAGTTAAAATTATCAAATAGTCACACACTTATAGTTATCATATAGTCACATATACCCTCCTGGGGTGAGGAGGGGGGTGGGGTAGGGCTAGCACAAGCTGATAACAGAATCTGAAACAAGCCAGTTAATTGCTGATAACAGAAGCTGAAACAAGCCAGTTAACCACTCAGGGGCAGCTTGGGTGGGGAACATCAAACAAAATTCAAACTTCTCAAAGTGTAGGCTAATATTTAGCTTTTAACTTCTATCAAGTGGGGCTAAAGAGCCAAGGGGAATTTTCAAACAACATTTTTTAAGCAATTCAATCTACCTTGTCACATAGCAAGTAGTTTCACAGAAGCAAATTGCATATGTTATGAAAGTGGGGTCACCCTATCTCAAAAGAAAGATATAACAATCACAATAATAAATTGAACTTTCAAAAGGAGAGAACAGGGGCTGGCCTGGTGGCGCACTCGGTAGAGTGTGGCGCTTGGGAGTGCGGCGGCACTCCCGCCGAGGGTTCAGATCCCATATAGAGACCCGTCTGCTCACTGGTTGAGCGCGGTGC
>NW_007877772.1:0-567 GCF_000696425.1 Galeopterus variegatus
TACGGGCGCAACACTGAGGGTTGCAATCCGTTGCCGGACACGAAAAAAGACAAAAAGAAAAGGAAAAAAAAAATGTGGTTGTAAAGCGAATTTTGTAAATTGAAATATAATTATACCACTGATTTCTGTAGTAAAAATAAAGCTACATAACTCTAGAAGAGACTATCAGGCCCCAGAAACATAATGAAAATTCTATATAACACTGTAGCAAATCTTTAATTAATAAAAAGACAATTCTAGGCTGGAACAATAATCATATTCAAAATAAAATCAGTACTAAAATGACATTTTCTATGTTCTAAGATTTTCCTAAGCATGTCTCTAACTCACATAAAGTTTCTTTTTTAAATCCGTAAGCATAACAGATGATTTGTTTGGGGCTGTTAGCATGCTAAAGGTATCTGGGTATTGATTTGGCACTGAAGTTAATACCCGGGCTTAATTTCCCAGTGATAGGGTTGCAAAAGTATTTCTATAATTTTACTTTTCCTTAAGAGTAAATTTCTATAGAGTTGTCATGATTTAAAGGGGATGGTATATATGCTAGTCAGCCACTGGAGGCTGAAG
>NW_007877773.1:0-567 GCF_000696425.1 Galeopterus variegatus
AATGTTTGGAAATTATTTATTTGGCTTTCGATCTTCAAATACATATTTTTCCTCAGTTATTTCT
The DNA here is from genome assembly GCF_000696425.1 of Galeopterus variegatus. Classification (NCBI taxonomy): domain Eukaryota; kingdom Metazoa; phylum Chordata; class Mammalia; order Dermoptera; family Cynocephalidae; genus Galeopterus; species Galeopterus variegatus. The sequence continues at coordinate 65 of NW_007877773.1, forward strand.
AGTCTTTTTTCTGGAACTCTAGTTACACATATACTAAATGCACTTTTTTATTCTCTTCACCAAGTGTCCACCTTTCTGCCAAATTTTCATCCTAATAAATCTTAGGGTATAATTTGGATAATTTCATCAATTTTATAGCTTAATCTGCTATTAGTAAATCCATTTACTTTTTAATTTTACTAGCTATGTTCTACTCCTAGCATTCTATTCTTTTTCCTTTTTTATATATATGTATATGTATATATATTGTGTGTGTGTGTGTGTGTGTATGCTTTTATTCTTTTCTTAGGTCTCAAATCTGAGACCTCCTTAGAATGGCTTTACAGTCCATACTTCCATAAGCATTCTGGTCACCGTGATTTAACCAATCTCTGAAACATTCCAAATTTTACCTGGTTTTCTTGTATTCTAAACTCCCACCAGTGGTTAGGCTTTTTCTAGCTGCTTCTTCAAATTCTTCTAGCCTTTGTTCAACACCCAGCTCCAAAGCTGCTTCCACATTT
>NW_007877774.1:0-567 GCF_000696425.1 Galeopterus variegatus
GGCCGGTGCGCTCACTGGCTGAGCGTGGTGTGGGCAACACCCAAGCCAAGGGTTCCGATCCCCTTACCGGTCACAAAAAAGAAAAAAAAAAAAATCCAAGAGAAATGCTTTGGTTTTAATCATTGGAAATTCATTGAGTAAATTTTAATCTGACAACATATATTTGGCTATCTGGTTCCCAAAAGAAAATTTGGTAATGCTGGTTGTCTTTTAAGGCTTGTAAAACACAGATTGCTTAGATAACTTACTAGCATTATGAAGGAAATATTACAGTACCATCATTCCCCCTGAAAGTAGTTGTTAATCACTTAAATATAGCACTGTCACTTGGAATATTACACCTAGGCCAATTTATTTTAAAGGTAGAACTAACAGAGGCTGAATGGGAATTAGATTCAGATTCTCAGTTTCAAAATCTCTATTCAACATAGTGAGACATTATGCTCACTTGCCTATGGTCTTTAAGTCAGCTCATCTCATGATACCACAGGGTATCCTGCATTAAATTTTTTGAATTCAGAAAATAATTGAAGGAATTTATTTCATTTGCCACAAAAAAGTTTTTGA
>NW_007877775.1:0-567 GCF_000696425.1 Galeopterus variegatus
TTTGTGTGGGAAGAATGCCCTAATTATCATTACCACCTCCAGACTAAATTAGCAAATCATTATAAATCATTTCATTTCTCTCCCTATTTGCCTCCTCCTGTCTCTCAAACCCCACCCCTCAAAGTCAATGCGAAAATCCTTGCAAAATTAATAGCAGTTTTATGCATTTCCTTTTCAAGTTGCCTAATTCATTTCTATTCCAGTATGGTTCAACTATGGTGAGGTGTTTTGACTACTCTTCTCAAGCAGGTTGCCACACCTGGTTCCATGATTTCTTCGGGGGCAGTGGCTAGTATTTGGCAAAGCTCTCGAATTAGATCTCACGGACTGAAACCTGTCCCAGGTGGGCACTAGAAAGTGATGGCAACAGAAACTGAGGGAAAGAGGTGAAGCTTTGGAGGCGGCAGACCTCGGCCATGTACTTAAGTCTCTGACTTTCAGCTTTCTCACCTCTAAAAGCAATGTGTAGTCTAACTAGCGGTCGCTTCAAGGGAGTAAGTGGGAAGACGTCTGGAAGACATCTAGTTTAGTACAGTGCCCAGGCAAGTAGGCGGGTGACGAATGTTC
>NW_007877776.1:0-567 GCF_000696425.1 Galeopterus variegatus
TTCATAGCAACATGGATGAACTTAGAGAAAATCATGTTAAGTGAAATAAGCCAGGTACAGATATGCCCTCACTCATAAGAGGGAGCTAAAAAATAGATGAAAGAAAAGAAAAGAAAAGAAAAGAAAAGGAAAGAAAGAAAGAAATGTCAATCAAAATAATATGCTGAACTTTCCAAAAGGAGAACTGAGGTGACTACAGGTGGGAAAGAGAGAAGAGGAGGAAGGAAGGAATTGGTAAAAGGCCACAAAAAGCAAAGACATTGTATATTATTGAATATAATAACTATTCTGATTTGAGCATCACATACTGCACACAAGTATTGATATTCAATTCTGTACCCCACAGATATGTACAATCAACAATGTTACAATAAAAATGAAAATTTTTTAAAAAGGATAGAATATATAAAATCTCCTTACAAACCAATTTTAACAGATGCATATTCGCAATTGATTTTGGTAATAAGGAATACTAATTTTGAACCAAAATTTAACAAAATATTATCCATAGACCCAAATTCCTAAAAAGTACTCAATTATTATTATTATTATTATTATTATTATTAT
>NW_007877777.1:0-567 GCF_000696425.1 Galeopterus variegatus
TTTTTTTTTTTTTTTTTTTTTTTTTTTTTTGGATGATGTGAAGAAAGGTTGGTTAGGCTTATGGTTCTGAAAACTTTCAACCGTTTTAACATTGTGGACACGAAGCATTAAAAATCAAATCCTTTCTGTGAGAAATGTTAATAATAGTGTTACAAATAAAAATAGAGGAATTGAGTTTCAGTGATCCTTTTCCACCTTACATGTCCCTGTGAAAGCTGTGAAGTTGAGGTAAAGCAATAATATCACAAAATGTTCTTCTAGTGTCCTGGCATTCCTTTAGAAGTGGCACAGTTTTGTGAAACATTAGCCATAATGACCAGAGGAGTCAATAATATTCAAATGCCATCTGCTATGAGAACAAGAACCTCTGTTGTTGGAGAATAAAGTATCGTTTTTTCACCTGAGTTAACATACATTGTGACACATCAAATTTTAAAGGAACACTTTTCCCTTTCACACTAGGAATAAAAGCCTTTACTTTCCTAACTTTTTTTATTTAAAAATAATGGGGAGGGGAAAATTTAATATTTTATAATTTCATAGGAATTTTACTAATCTGGTATCATT
>NW_007877778.1:0-567 GCF_000696425.1 Galeopterus variegatus
TCTTGCAATGTGAGACCCCTGAGTCACTGCCACCACCACCAGATGGGCTATGGACTTCCCGTCCTCAGAAACTGTAAACTATAAATGTCGTTTTTCTTTATAAATTACTCTCTTCCATGTATTTTGTTATAAGCAACAAAAACAACATTTGTTCAAAATTTTCTTTATTTTCATTTTACTTTTCCAAACGAGTGAGCAATAGTAAGGTAGGTAAAGGAAAGGGTTGAACATCTGATTGATTTTGAGTCCTAGTTCTGTTGTTTATTAAATGTGTGCTCTTAGATATTTTGGCATCATTGAATTTTTTTTAAACCTATCTCTCAAACTGAACAGATGTAATGCTTGCCCTTCTAATCTCACAAGATTTGTGACAATGCACTAAATTAAAGATGTCAACTGTCAAGTATATTATACATTGGTATATACACATTAAGTATCAGCTACAAATTTCTAATTTTGAAATAATTTCAATTAATGTATGAGTATGTACATGTAATTAATCTATCGACTCAGAAGGTATTTTAGATCTCACTTCTATTGCCATTGTTATGATTATCAAATGCCAAC
>NW_007877779.1:0-567 GCF_000696425.1 Galeopterus variegatus
TATACAGAACTGGGTGTTTTATAAAGAAAAAAAATTTGTTGCTTACAGTTTCTGAGGCTGGAAAGTCCAAAGTCCAAGGAACACATCTGGTCGTGGTGACAGTGACCTGGGGGTCTCACACTGCAAGATGGTGGAAGCAGAGAAAGCAGAGAGAAAGGTAGCTCCTCATTCACTCTCCTTTTAAAGCCCTCAGAACCATGCCCTTGACCACCCCTATTAATCCATTCACTACTGCGTGGTCCTAACCCTTCCATTACCATAATAGGATTTCCCACCCTCAACAGTTAACAGTGGGGATTAAGCCTCAGTGACATTGGGGGTCATCTAGTCTACAACGTCTCTTCATGTAACTGCATACAGGTCTTCCTGATTATTTTTAATAATGCTGCATAATTTGGCTATCATGTATTTAACTATATCCCTATTGATGACATTTAGGCCCCCCCTTTTCTTTTGCAAACAGTGTGGTAATGAACTAGATAAAATTTTGTGTTCTACTTTTTTCACTTCACTCTGTGTTGCTATGCAGTCCATTATAATTACTTTAAAATTGCACCATAATGGTCT
>NW_007877780.1:0-567 GCF_000696425.1 Galeopterus variegatus
AAAAACATGGAGGAAACTTAAATGCATATTACTAAGTGAAAGAAACTAGTCTGAAAAGGCTGCATATTGTGTGATTCTAACTATGTGACAGTCTAAAAAAGGCAAAACAATGGAGACAGCAAAACGGTCAGTAATTTCCAAGGGTTCGGGGAAGGGAGGAATAAATAAAACAGGATTTTTAGGGCAGTGAAACTACTCAGTATGATACTATAATGGAGAATATGTGTCATTAGACATTTGTTCAAACCCATAGGATGTACAACACTGAGATTTAACCCCAACATAAACTTTGGATTTTTGGTAGTAATGATGTCCCAATACAGGTTTATCAATTGCACCAGATTTATCACTGTGGTGGAAAACATTGATAATGGGAGCAGCTATGCATGTGGGGGGACAAGGGATATGGCATATCTCTGTATCTTCCTCTCAATTTTGCTGTGAATCTAAAACTGCTCTAAAAAAAGTCTTTAAACATGTCAGTAGTCAAACGTCAAAAATGGAGTCAGATATACCTACGACTTCAATATCTTTTGGCTGTTATACCTTAAACATGTCTAAATACAC
>NW_007877781.1:0-567 GCF_000696425.1 Galeopterus variegatus
ATTAATAGTAAAACAAAACTTATTCTGAATCTAAGTCAGTGCTGTTCTTCTATACTGAAATTCCATTCCCAAACTCCTTCTAAATCTTGCAAGACCCTGGTATCTTATCTTGCAAGACCCTGGTATCCTACATCTACCAGTGTGAAGCTTTCCTGATTTCCATGCCACCCCTGCCCTCAGTCTGCTTCTACCAGATGGAATTAATTACTTTTTTTTCTTTCAGTAGTATAGACAGTTGTGAATCTGTTTTCTGTGCTAAAGTGCAGTGTCCTTGAATACATCTTTTTATCTATCTCCATGTACCAACCTGCAAACATTGTGTGCTTCACATATAGTCGGCACACACCTGCAAATATTGTGTGCTTCACATATAGTCGGCACACAGTTTTTGTTAACTTTAAACTGAAGTGAATGGTAATTCCTAGCTAAATCTCAGGTCATTTTTACAAGGCATAGTGTGAAGTATAGGGCTGAGATTATTTAGCATATCTAGGTTTTCAAGTTCTATGCTCTCATATTCCCAAAGCCACTTTGCAAATTAGTGCTGAGATCACTTTGAAAGGTGCC
>NW_007877782.1:0-567 GCF_000696425.1 Galeopterus variegatus
AGATACTGTACACATACCCAAACTTTTCTAACTTCTTCCACCATCATAAATATATATATATATATTTTCTTATTAAAAATCAAACATGACTATAGGATATCTGTGATGGTTAGTCTTATGTGCCCACTTGGCCAAATTGTAGTACCTGGTTATTGAATCAACCACTAGTCTAGGTGTTGTTGTGAAACTATTTTGTAGATGTGGTTAACATGTATAATCAGTTGACTCTAAGTAAAAATTATCCTTTATAATCTGGTTGGGCCTAATCCAGTCAGTTAAGAGGCTTTAAGAACAAAATGAAAGTTTTCCAAAGAAGAAGAAATTCCCAATGTGGACTGCAATTTCAGTTCCTTCCGGCGTTTCCAGCCTGCTAGACTGCCCCATTAACTTAATCTTTTTTAATTTCTTATTTATTTTTATATTATATTATATATTTCTTTATTGAAACAAAATTGATTGTATATATCTGGGGGTACCATGTTGAATATCCACACCTGTGGAATATACTATAAAGCATATGTACCTCACAGGGCCTGGTTTGCCAAAGTCTTGCAGTTTCAAATATTG
>NW_007877783.1:0-567 GCF_000696425.1 Galeopterus variegatus
CCACATTCTTTACATTGATATGGTCTCTCACCTGTGTGAATTCTCTGATGCCCGCTGAGTTCTGACTTTTGGTGAAAAGCTTTTCCACATTCTTTACATCCATATGGTCTCTCACCTGTGTGAATTTTCTGATGCTCGCTGAGCTGTGATTTTTGCTTAAAAGCTTTTCCACATTCTTTACATCCATATGGTCTCTCACCTGTGTGAATTCTCTGATGCGTGCTGAGGGCTGACTTTACCTTAAAAGCTTTTCCACATTCTTTACATTGATATGGTCTCTCACCTGTGTGAATTCTCTGATGCCCGCTGAGTTTTGACTTTTGCTTAAAAGCTTTTCCACATTCTTTACATTGATATGGTCTCTCACCTGTGTGAATTCTCAGATGCATTCTGAGGTATGACTTGTGGTTAAAAGCTTTTCCACATTCTTTACATTCATATGGTCTCTCACCTGTGTGAATTGTCTGATGCATGCTGAGGACTGACTTTTGCTTAAAAGCTTTTCTACATTCTTTACATCCATATGGTCTCTCACCTGTGTGAATTCTCTGATGCATGCTGAGGACT
>NW_007877784.1:0-567 GCF_000696425.1 Galeopterus variegatus
TTTTAATTCAAAAGAATAAACAGTTTAGAAGAGACAAGAAAATACTGAAAAAGCATAAATATAGGAAACATAAAGTACCAAATACTAACACACATTATACACCATAATAATTAAAACAGTGCCAAACGTAGAAAAAAACTGGTCAAGTTGAACAGGTGGTTGATAAATTCCACATCTAATCCTGATGTTTAAGAAAATCTCAGTCAGGAACAGATATCCCAGTAACAAATTCAATTCTTAATCAACTGGAAATAACAGATCCATTTGTCAACAAATGGTGCTGAGGCACATGGTTAACTGCTCAAGAAAAAATGTTTCCCTGTCTCACATCATACATTCAAATAAATCTTAGATGATCTAAGTTTTATATTGTTAGAAAATGCAAGTAGATATTTATGATTTTGAAGTGGGAGACAGTGTTAATATTCGTAAAAGGTGAGGTAAGAATCCACGAAATAAAGAAAACAGATAATTCCATAAAAATCTATAAAAAAACAGCAATTCTATAAAGATAAATGACAAACAAGAAAATTCTGTACTATAACAAAGAGGATGATCACTACCCTT
>NW_007877785.1:0-567 GCF_000696425.1 Galeopterus variegatus
GATTATTGCTTTTCTGGATTCCAGATGCAGGACTCCCTTGAAGATTTCTTGCAGGGCTGGTCATGTGGTGGTGAACTCCTATAGTTTTATGGGAAATACACTATTTCTCTTTATTTCTCAAGGATAGCCTTGCTGGGTGTAGTATTCTTGACTGGCAGTTTTTTTTGTTTTAGTGTTTTGAATATATCATCCCATTCTCTTCTGGACTGTGGAGAAGTCTGCCGTGAGTCTGATGGAGATTCCATTATAGGTGATGTGGTGCTTTTCTCATGCTGTTTTGAGGAGTCTCTCTTTGTCTTTGAATTTTACCAGTTTGACTATAATGTGTCTTTTTCAATTGAATCTGTTTGGGGATCTTTGAGCCTCCTGAATATGAAGGTCCATGTCTCTCTCTATACCTGGAAAGTTTTTCACTGCATTTCATTGAACATGCTTTCAATGCCTTTTTCTTTTTCCCCTGACTTTCAGAACACCTATGATTTGGATGTTTCTGCAGGTAAGGTTGTTTTCTAGCTCTCTTACATTTTCTTCTTCTTCCTCCCCCCTCCCCCTCCTCCCCTCCCCTCC
>NW_007877786.1:0-567 GCF_000696425.1 Galeopterus variegatus
CTACTGAAGAGATCATTAAACTAGAAGAGTTCTACAATAAAGGTGAGAAACATTTGAACAACGGAGCAACTAGAAAACAGCCTGTCACTGTAGAACATCCCTCACCCGTACCTCTGAGGTTTTGAACTGCAGAGTCAACTTTGTGTCCTCACTTGCATCGTTCTTTGTCGCTCCTGCCACAAACTTCTTCTCACCACCATCAGGGCCCTCTAACCTCATGCCTGTTCTTCCAGCTCCTATTCAAACTCTTTGTTCACTTGGCAGCCACAATGAGCTTTCTAAAATGCAATTCCCAACCTAAAAACTCATAGGAGACAGTTCAAATCTTTCATAAAAACTATGAGGCCTTGCATGTGCTGGCAACTACCTATCCCTCCAGATTTATCCCATTTTCTTTTCCTGCTTATTTTAAACCATCTCTACTGGCTGCCATCCAGTTCCATTCAAGTGTTGAGTTACAAATCTGCCATAGAGCCTAAGAACATACCATCTCTTCACGTGGAAAAGTGCCTTCTCTCCCACCCCATCTTCATATTCTTTCTTCAGGTGTCTGATGAACTGACGTTT
>NW_007877787.1:0-567 GCF_000696425.1 Galeopterus variegatus
TTATTTTACTTTAAGGAAATATTGTTAATAAAATTTTAAGGGGTTGTGCAGAAATGAATTAACATAGCAGGCTTGAGGCCATTATTCTTAGACAGGCCTAATTGCAAGATTTGCCCTTGGCTGGTGTCTGGTAATATGTATATGGAGGGGTCCTGGCATTCCCAAGACTGATATGAGTGGCTGTGACTAAACTGTACAAATATATGGTTTATGCTGAACACCTGTTTTCCTTCTGGAGGTCTAGGAAATTGGTCTATGCTAGGCAATAGGGTGCCTCCAGTAAAAATCCTGGGCACCGAGTCTTTAAAGAGCTTCCATGGTAGACAACATTTCACATATACTGTCACAACTTATTACTGAGGAATTAAACACTTGTGTGACTCCACTGGGACAGGACTCTTGGAATCCTGTGCTTGGTTTCCTGTGGACTTTATCAATCCCCTTTTCCTTCTTTTGATTTTGCTTTGTATCTTATAATTGTAATCAGTCATATTCATGAGTATAACTATACGAGGGTACTTCAAAAAGTTCATGGAAAGATTTGTATGATCTTTTAATTCTATTTTT
>NW_007877788.1:0-567 GCF_000696425.1 Galeopterus variegatus
TGTTGCTGTTGTTAAGATTCTCTCTTTGTACTTGAGCTTTGTCAATTTGACTATACTGTGCTTGGGGGGTGGGAAGTTTTGGATTTAATCTGTGTGTTGATCTTTGAGCCTTCTCGATGTGACCAACCATATCTGTTTGTACCCAGAAAGTTTTCCACCATTATTTCACTGAATAGTTTTTCAATATCTTTTCCTTTCCCCACCCCTTGTGGAATATGATCCAGCAATCGCACTGCTGAGTCTATACTCAAAGGAATGGAAATCATCATGTCAAAGAGATACCTTTACTCCCATTTCTATTTTCAATAGCTGAGAGTTGGAACCAACCTAAATTTCCATCAATGGATGACTGAATATGAAAATGGGGCATATATACATAATGGAACACTACTCTGTTATAAAAAAGAATGAAGTTCTGCTATTTGCACCAGTGTGGATGAACTTAGAGACAATTATATTAAATTAAATAAGCCTGGCACAGAAAGGAAAATACCACATTTCCTCAATTATAGATGAAAAGGAAAAAAAATATAAGGAAAGAAAGAAAGATAGGACAATCATAATAAT
>NW_007877789.1:0-567 GCF_000696425.1 Galeopterus variegatus
ACACGTAACCAAGGAGACCTCCAAAAGGATGCCCACTGCCGTTCCTAATAGAAAAAGGAAAAAGGAAAGAAGAAAAGGAGAAAGAGAGGGAGGAAAAGAGGAAGAAAGAAAGGAAGGAAGGGAGGAGGAAAGGATCTAGATAGCCCTGAGTAGGGGCAATAAATAAATAAACTATGTTTAATTGTATGTGACACACTTTTAAGCAGTTAAAATGACTGAGGTAGATATATGTATATGAACATGGTTAGTCTCAAAATCATATTGCTGAGTGAAAAAAATGGCAATTTGCAAAGAATACCTAGATTATATCGTGTATATCTATTTAAATTTTTTCCATCTATTTAAATTTTTAAAGCAAACAAAAAATGGTATAATTGTTTATGTATACGAAAGAGCCAAAAGAGGAATGTTCAGGAATTTTGTTTTATTTTGGCTTTGCTTGTGTGCTTGGTTTTTGTTCTTATTTTTTTGGGTGGCTGGCCAGTACAGGGATCGAATGCTGTACTTCGGTGTTATCAGCACCACACGCTAAACCAACCGAGCTGACAGGCCAGTCCAGGAATGTTT
>NW_007877790.1:0-567 GCF_000696425.1 Galeopterus variegatus
TTTGATGAAAATGGTGCCTTCTAGAGTTTTGTAGAGGACAATTCTCACAATCATTCTCAGTAACCTGACAATCTAGTACCCACTGCAAAAATCACATCATTTTTAATTCAGTACCTTTTCCCCAGGATCACTTTGCTTTTCCACCAACACACACACACACACACACACACACACACACATTCGTACACACACATAAATACATACCACCACGAATTCACTGTCCTTATGCCTTCCAAATTAAATCAGTTCTAGGAATGGAAAGAAACTTTCTGGAATCTACCTTTATGCTACAAGGAACAATGATAATTCTATAATATCATGGGGTGGAAATGTGCAGAAAAACATTTCCCGAGTAATATATACACAGTGAATACACTATACTTAATTGCTCACTTCTATGCTGTATATTAGCATGGTTTCACAAAACAACATTATTGAATGTTAAAACATTCTAAAAATACCTGTCAGTCAGTCCCTGTATTTCAAGTCTGAGATTAAAACAATAGTTTATTTTGCAGTTTCTGTCAAGGTATTGTAAGTTCTAATTTCAAAGAGTATTTCAGCATG
>NW_007877791.1:0-567 GCF_000696425.1 Galeopterus variegatus
ATAACAGAAATATGAAAAATCAAGAAAGTACACCACCAAAGGGTAGTAACTATCAAGCTCTGCATCCTATAGAACAAGAAGTCCTTGAAATGTCTGACAAGGAATTTCGAGTGATAATTCTAAGGAAACTGAATGGGATACAAGAATACTCAGCTAGACAACATGATGAAATGAGGAAAAGTATACAGGACCTGAAAGAAGAAATGTACAAGGAAATCAATGCCCTGAAAAAGAATGTAGCAGAGCTTGCCAAGCTGAAGAATTCATTCAACAAAATAAAAAACACAACAGAGAGTTTAGCCAGCAGGCTTGCAGAAGTGGAAGAGAGAACTTCTGACCTTGAAGATGGGCTGTTTGAAATAACACAGGCAAACAAAAAAAAAAAAAAAAAAAAAAAAGAAAAAAGAATTAAAAACATTGAAGAAAATCTAAGAGAGATATCAGACAACCTTAAGCGCTCAAATATTTGAGTCATGGGTATTCGAGAAGGGGAGGAAAACGAAGATTGTATGGAAAACATATTCAACAAAATAGTGGCAGAAAACTTCCCAGACATAGGAAAAACCA
>NW_007877792.1:0-567 GCF_000696425.1 Galeopterus variegatus
TTGTTGTTGTTGTTGTTAAAAGTGTGCTAATCTGATCATTACAAAGGCTATTTTTTTTGTCTTAATTCACCTTCAGGAAACTCTTGTAAAACCTTCTAATTTCCTATTCTTTTGGGGTTCCGCTTCTCATCTTTTTGATTACTCATTTCCAAAGCAATCACCTCTTACAGTAATTTCTGCCAACCTGATTTCTGAGGACTTTGACCTCGTTTGACGCCTCTCAGAAAGTCTGCTGAGAGTGTGGGGGAATCAGATGCTTTTGCTCCGACTTTTTACCGATTGACCAACAGGGGCAAACCTCAGTCTTTATGATTCTGTCTCCCTCTTAGCTACACAACTTAGAGAGGCCTGTCCTGTCCACCCCACAAGATTGTACTGGGAAAATAAGAAGATAAGAGAGAGCAAAGTTTTTTGAATAGAAAAAAAGTAGAAATGCAAAATGCTGTTATTATCATTGTTACTATAAAGTTTATGCACAGTCTCACTTTCTGAAATATATAGTTTCTGGAGAGCTGCGTGCTGAAGTTTTGACAGTGCCTTCTAATTCTAAACTTGGACAGTGTGTGT
>NW_007877793.1:0-567 GCF_000696425.1 Galeopterus variegatus
GTCATTAGTGTCCAAGCAGCGCTAGGACCCAGGAGAGCTGGTCCCTGCTCAGTAGTACTCTTCGCATCCTACTGCACTACCTCATGCATATGTCAATTAAATTATTGCTCTTTTTTTTTTTTTCTAAAAATAATAATCTCCCTATATATTTCTATGAATCCATATGCTACATTCAAAAAGCCAAGCCCTTCCCTGGGAGCCGAGAAGAAAATGACATTCTAATAATAAGGCTTCAACCTGAGACAAAAAGCTCCTCAGGCCCTGTGGGCCAGGATCTCAGACAACACTTAAGTCACAAGGATCCCACTTCTTTATCCTCCGTCCAATAGCCCGAAGCCCAAGAGGGGAAATGGGCCTGGGAAGTCCTGCCTTTACAGATGGGGAAAACTGAGGCCCAGGGAAGTTAAGACCCCCACCCATCTACAGGGGGACTCAGTGCCATGCAGCAAGGACAGGAGGCCTGGCCTCCTCTGCAGAATTGCATCCCCATGCACCGTGCCAAGAGCTCAGGGCCCCCACCTCAAGGTGGAGTCTCTGGGAGAGAGCCATGGAGTGGCCTTTATTCGG
>NW_007877794.1:0-567 GCF_000696425.1 Galeopterus variegatus
AAGACTGGCCAGTGCGCTCACTGGCTGAGCGCGGTGCAGGAGACACCAAGCCAAGGGTTGCAATCCCCTTACCGGTCACGAAAAAAGACAAATAAATAAATAAATAAATAAATAAAGACATTTTCTTGGCTGTGAGGCAGCCAGATGCTAAAAAGCCAAGACATTGGACAAAAATGCCCTAAAGGCGTTTGAGAAGTCTGGATGTGTGCCCCACCCATTACAGGCCCTGAGGGCGTTTGAGAAGTTTGGGAGAGCACCCCGTCCATCCTGGGAAGGCTGAGTTGTCCTGGAGGGCAGGACAGACCTGAGGAGTCATTGCCCTCAGCAAACTTCTCCCTGCATCCCAGCTGCTCTGGCTGGAGCCATCCTGCCTCAGCACCTTCAAAGAAAAAAAGCCAAAAACCTTGGTGGAGGTCACGTTCTGTTAATTTTGCAGGACAGCAGTATGTGAGAGCAGTGGAGGCAAGGCAGCCTCCACCTAGATTTAGGAAGATGTATGGAAAAGTCTGGGGACTCAGGTGGAGACCTGCTGCAGGGGTGGAGCTTCTGCCAAGGTCATCTACAGAA
>NW_007877795.1:0-567 GCF_000696425.1 Galeopterus variegatus
AGGGAGGGAGAGAGAGAGTGTGCAGAGAGAGGGATGGAGAGAGAGAGGGAGGGAGAGGAAAATGGAGAGAGAGAGTAGAGAGAGAGGGAGAGAGGAGAAAGAGAGTGGAGGGAGAGGAAGGCAGAGAGAGACTGGAGAGAGAGAGAGAGAGGGAGAGAGACAGGAGAGAGAGAGAGGAGAGATTGGAGAGAGTGGGTGGGAGAGAAAGAGTTAGGAGAGAGCGGGGGAGAGAGACAAAGAGGGAGGGAGAGAGAGAGAACAGAGAGAGATAGTGTAGAGAGAGGGAGAGAGAGGGAGCGAGACAGAGAGAGGAGAGAGAGACTGAGAGAGAGTGGAGAAAGAGAGAGAGGAGAGAGAGACAGAGGAGTGAGGGAGGGAGGGACAGAGAGTGGGGAGAGGGAGAGGAAGAGGAGAGAGAGAGGAGAGACTGGAGAGAGGGGGAGGGAGAGAGAGAAGGAAAGAGAGAGAGGGAGGTGGAGAGAGAGAGGAGACAGACACAGAGAGAGGGTGGAGAGAGGGAGAGAGGAGTGATAAAGAGAGAGTGTCGAGAGAGAGAGGAGATAGTGC
>NW_007877796.1:0-567 GCF_000696425.1 Galeopterus variegatus
GTAGAAAAAAAATCTTGCTAGAAAAATTAGCACTCAGAAATAGCAAAAATTGTGATTATAAATTCAAAAATATCTTTGTATTTTTGGAATTTGCCAAGCAATTTCTCGGAGGGTTAGTATGAATTTGCCAAATCTGAGTAACAAACAATGCCAGAAACAGCAAAATAGAATTGGTCAAAGAGACATTGTCTAGGTCCAACAAAGGCATAGAAGAGAAATGGTTTTGATTTTCAGGAAAAAGAACAAAGATAATTATTTTTTAGAGACTTAGGCTATTCTAGAACTCTCTGTCCAAGATAAAGGTAATGATTTTGGAAAGTAAATGTAACAGCTCAAAATAACATTTCTGTAAAAATGACCTAAATGTAATAGTCATACTTAGAAAGTAGAGATAGATTTCAAACTTTTAAAAATGAAACCAAAGTTGTAAAGAGAAAGAACAAAGGAAAGAAAAAAGTACAGAAGACAGTTAAATAACCCAGACAAAAGTCACTGGGAGAATCTCAGGTCATAATTAAAAATGAATCTACATCTGAAATGGATCCTAAGGTTTCAACATTAAGTTAC
>NW_007877797.1:0-567 GCF_000696425.1 Galeopterus variegatus
TTTCTTTTTGTTTTCTTCTACTTTAAAAAAGGCTTTTCTGATCCCCACATCAATTAAATGTGTCTATTTTTTCCCATTTTATACTCTTCTATTTTCATGCTTCAGCCTTTCATCAGATTTTGGTGTGTTGTATGCTGCTAAGTGTGGGGATGTTTTTGGTTTTTGGTTTTGTTTTGTTTTTTTCTCCCCAGCTAACCAGCATGTTTGCTTGCTAGTTCATCCTTGCTCAGATGGCCAGGGATCTTTCAGAACTGACTACTTTGAAGTTTTAGTCTGTATGTTTGAATTATGGCTTTAATATACATTAACATTCAGTAGAGTAAGCCCTTTTCTCCTTACTTTTATCTATTTTTGCCATATCGTTCCTCCAGATGAACTTTAGAATCATTCTGTCACGTTTGAAAGGATTTATTTTAAACTAGGAGCCACTTTAAAAGTAACGAACGTCTTTACAATGTATAGTTTTCCCATCCAAACCACAAGGTTTATTCAAAATCTTTATATCCCTCAGTGAAATTGGGTAGTTTTCTTCCTGCAGGTCCCAGGCATTCCTTGTTAGTGTTGGGC
>NW_007877798.1:0-567 GCF_000696425.1 Galeopterus variegatus
TTCTATGTGTTTCTTGAATCTTTTCCTTCTGGCCTGCCTACCACTTGCAACCCCAGGCCCTAATAACCTCTTCCTTAGATTACTGCCTTCTAACAGGTCTCCCCCTGCCAGCCTCCCCCTTAAATCCACCCTTTACATGTCACCAGTCACTTGTCTGAAATGACATTCACAGGATCTCCCTTGCCTGCTTAAATCCTTCTGCATGCCTATTTTCCTCTCATTCTTCGAGACCCAGCACAGACATCCCCTCCTCCAGAAGGTGGTCTCTGATGGCCCCAGTCTCAGCTGGGTGACCCTTGTGCAATTAAAGCTCACTGTGTGTCCTGCCTGACCACACCAAACTGCATTTCCCTACTGGTTATTACATCTTCCTCCACCGTATCTTATGCGCTCCTCAGGGCTGCATCCACACCTGTGCCTCTCTCCTCAGCACCCACCCCAGTCCCTGGAGCATACAGGTGTGCAGTTCATCTTGGGAGGGAGGAAGGGAAGGAGAAAAAGGAAGAAGGGCCAGACACTGATCTTGAAAAACATCAACATATGGTGTTGTGGCAGCCAAGTTTCCCA
>NW_007877799.1:0-567 GCF_000696425.1 Galeopterus variegatus
CCTCCCATAGCCTACCAAAGAGAGTCTAGAAAAACCATATAGAGGGGAAATTCCCTTTACAGTTTCAAGTTTAAAGGTACCTACTTATTTATTGAACTTATATATAGACATATATTGTCTAGATAGGGTATTGGTTGAGACAGGAAATAGCATAAAGGTAAGAGGATATAAAATTCTTTCAGAAACCAAGTCCGAAAACTTCAAAAAAACCTGAGAAATTATATGCATTCCCTATAATTTGTTGTTTATATTTTTATCTGAACTACTGGAGGTTCTACTTTGACAATTTTTGAGGCTATCTTGTATTAATTTGAATTTTAAAGTGATGAAATGTTTTGTTTTCCTTACATATGGTAGTTAGAAGTTTTCAAAACTAAAGACTTTAAAACACCAAATTATCTAAGATATTCATAACAGAATGGATTTATCTTATATACAAATAATGTAGAAATGAGGTTTATTTCATTTGTTTTCATCAATTTATGTAATATCTGTGTGCTTTGGGATATATTCTTATTCAGATTTCTGAATCTAGAAAGGAAGGCTGACATTGAAAACTTAAAAAAA
>NW_007877800.1:0-567 GCF_000696425.1 Galeopterus variegatus
ATTTACAATGGCATCAAAAAGAATAAAATACTTAGAAATAAATACTGAAAACTACAAAATGCTGCTGAAATAAAGATATCAATGGCGGCGGAGCAGGGTGTCCTCCCCCTGGGGCGGCCTGGAGAGGCGGGGAGCACGCACGTCTCCCAGACGCGGTTGGGCAGGCGGGAGCACCAGAGTCTGCTCGATCCCCGCGCGCACGGGAGCGCTGGGCGACGCAGCGGCAGTGGCAGCGGCAGCAGAGGAAGACGGAGGAGACTGGCGAGGGGAGCGACGCGGCGCGGCGGAGCAGGACCAGAGGCAGGGAGCCCAGATGTCTGGGAGACTGGGGCGGCAGCGCAGCAGCAGCAGCAGACCCAGGAGGCCTGCGAGGGAAGCGGCGCGGCGGAGCAGATGGCGTCGGGTCTGAGCAGCCGCGCCAAGAGACAGCGCGATCCTGTGAGCCGTGCACTGTGATACCAGAGTATTCATTGCATTTCCAAGAGCAGCAAAAGGCAAATAAATCCTTCAACAACGATCCTACATCGACAAACAAGTGACAGCAGGTTCGAGGTTTTGGGGCCGACA
>NW_007877801.1:0-567 GCF_000696425.1 Galeopterus variegatus
GTTGCAATCAGAACCAGCCTGCCCTGGCAGAAATATCAAGGAAAGCTCTCTTTGAATTATGGGGAAGAGAGATTTCCCTGTCATGGTTCACTGTCTCTTATTTAGAAGAGGCAGGCGTAACTTTTAGAGGAAGGTCTGTAGCTTCCTATTTGCAAGCAAAACCTTCCAGTAGTTATAAGTGGTGGCACTGGGTTTCTATTCCAGTAAGTGGATTTATTGAGAATTGGGAAGGGAGGGAGTTTGAGGAGGAGAATTTCAATGCAGAAATTAAGCTTGAAAATGCCTGGAAAATGGGAAGCAAGGGACACCGCCGAAATCATTACCAGTATGATTCACAGATTCTCTGCGTATCTGACTCTTTTCAGTTAATGTATAATGATGCTAGGTGCTCTTTCTATAGTGGAGCAAGTACGTTGGTGGAGTTATACGACCTGAATTCTTATTCTGATTTGCTACTACTGTTACTTAAGAAAAGTCTTTTAACTTCTTGAAGCTTCCCCCCCCCACATGAATTATGAAATATTAATATTTTCCTGGGTGGCAAAGAATTACAAACAAGAAGATATA
>NW_007877802.1:0-567 GCF_000696425.1 Galeopterus variegatus
TTGATCTGTCCAATATTGACAGTGGGGTGTTCAGGTCCCCTGCTACTATGGTATTAGTGTCCTTTTCCTTCTTTAAGTCTGATAGAGTTTGTTTTATGAATCTGGGTGCTCCAACATTGGGTGCATACATATTTATGATTGTTATGTCTTCTTGATGCATCAGTCCTTTTATCATTATGTAGTGACCCTCATTGTCTCTTTTTATGGTTTTTAGTTTAAAGTCTATTTTGTCAGATATGAGAATAGCTACTACAGCTCGTTTTTCTTTTTTGTTTGCCTAGAAGATCTTTTTCCATCCTTTCACTCTTAATCTATGTGAGTCTTTATGGGTTAGGTGGGTCTCTTGTAGGCAGCATATAGTTGGGTCCATCTTTCTTATCCAGTCAGCCAATCTGTGTCTTTTGATTGGTGAATTTAAACCCTTGACATTAAGGGTTATTATTGAGAGGTGTTGCTTTATTCCTAACATTTAATTATTTTTTCGATTTTCTGGTTGTTTAGTTGTCTAGGTGTCTTTTGTTCCTTACTTTCTGTTTTGCTGTTTGTTTTCTGTGTTTGTTGGTTCCT
>NW_007877803.1:0-567 GCF_000696425.1 Galeopterus variegatus
GAAGATACACACTAAATAATCACTCCATTTATGGATACAGAAAATTAAAGGGATGGAAGGAGAAAGGAAAAAGAAGGACAAATAAGATGGTTGGTATGCAATAAAGAAAAGGAGGGTTGGGAAAAGCAAGAGAGGAAGGAAATTAAGATAATGTGACTCCAAATGATAACAAAAATCAACATGCTAGTATCTGGGACAGGCAGACCTAAAATCAGCCCCACTTGTAGAGTGGTACTGATTACTGTCTCATTGAGACAAACATCACCTCATGCTTTCTTCCTGGACAAGAGGAGAGGTAATATGGATTATAAGATATAAGAAAAAAATGGCTGGATAAAATAGGATTTTTTCTGATCAGTTTTGTCTCTGATTAGTTTTGTGGCTTTTACAAGTGACTAAACCTCCACACACCTGTTTTCCTATCTAAAATGAATAAGGGAATTCCAATTGTATCACCTACAACAAAACAAGGTACAGGTACAATCAATAAAAAATGTCACACACAGTTGTGCAACCTGCCTAAGGAAAGGCTACTAAAAGATTGCTAGACTGTTTTATCTATGGACA
>NW_007877804.1:0-567 GCF_000696425.1 Galeopterus variegatus
GGCTTGATGTTTGTTTCCATCAGTCCTTTGAGCCAGATGCCAGCATAGAGCATAGAGACTCCCCTGGGTACGTGGCACGGGTCTCTGGGTGGTGTTATATTTAAATACTTTTTATCAGAAATGAAAAAATATATCTTTTTATTTTGAAAGAATAAATAAAATCATTTCCCCATGAATTTTTCTTACCCAATTCACAATTAAGTCTGGAGTATTTCTCATTCAAATCTGGAGTAATAAATACTACTTATTAACTTACTGACTTTGCTTATTTTAGACCAAGTTAGACTATGTTTTACCAATACTCTCAACTTTATTCTTGTTCCAGAACCTCCCATGAATTCTCTAGCCATTGATCAATTTCCAAATGCCTCTCATTTAATCCTTCACCCAGCATACTGAGGTCCTCTGGAGAATATTGATCAATTTTGTGTATGGTTTCCAAACTCAGTGTACCTCAATATAAACCACATTAAAATCTTCTGAACGCTCTTGTTCAGATCTGTCTACCACTCATTTCATAAAATATTGCAAACTTTTACCATGCTTTATAAGCATTCTAAACAATAC
>NW_007877805.1:0-567 GCF_000696425.1 Galeopterus variegatus
CAGTTCTAAAGTATACCCAAGTGGATTCTCCCAGCTCTGCATTTTCTCAAACAAATTTCTTCACTTGGAGAAGCCCTGCGCCCTGCAACACCCTTATCTGAGAATTTTCCAGATGGAGCAGAGAAATAGGTGTTTGTGGGGCAATAGAAACCACTCTAAACCATTTGGAAAACAACCACATTGGTTAAAAAATGCCTCTCACATTTCCTGTTATCCTGGAATTACACAAATCCTAAAATCCAGATTTCAAGTGGAAAGATGAGATGAGAAGTCTGTGGGATCTCAGTGACCACAGAGTGGCCACTGTGAAGATGTCCACACTCCTTAGCACAGCCTAACCCCAGGGCCTGCAGAATCCAAGTGGGGAGAAACCTCCTATGGTTGAGAAAATGCTGGACAACAGGCCGTCTTTTCACCTTGACCTCACTTCGGGGATTATCATGTGTAATGCAGGAGCTAAGCTCTTGAGCTGCCTCATGCCTTTACTTCCAAAATAAGGCACAGGGGAACAATTAACTCTATGGCATTGATCTTCTGAAATCCCCCCTCTTCACATCCCATAACCAG
>NW_007877806.1:0-567 GCF_000696425.1 Galeopterus variegatus
CTGGCTGCAGAGCTAATGGCTCAGAAGTTGTTTGATCAAATGAATTGGAAAACAGCTGATGGGTAAGTGACGAGAACTAACATTTGAAGGTCAACACAGAAGTAAGGGGTGAAACCAAATGACCTGTCTGCTGGGTGCAAGAGAAGTAAAAAAAGGAAAGATGTGGGTCAAAATACAGCACTTTACTAATCAGCCATGAATTTGGTCATTTACTTCCTGATGGTGAACATCTCACCATGATTAGTCTCATCAGTGGTACGTGCACACTGCTGACTTGTGGATGCAAAAAAGATGTGCTTCCTTGTCCATGTGCCCTATTGTGCACAAGCCCACAGCAGCAGGGGGTACGTGTTTACAGAAATTTCTGGAATTATGGCACTGATACTATGGATTTCAAAAAAGTCTTAAATAATTAATACATATAAATCGTTATTCTGTATCAATATAACCTAGGAAGAATGGGTTACATTCTGGAAGGAAGATGGGAAAATAAAGATAGGAAGCACTGAATAAGTGATAAAGAGAAAAAAGAGGCAAGAGAGAGAGGGAGGTAAGATTCACTTGTTA
>NW_007877807.1:0-567 GCF_000696425.1 Galeopterus variegatus
GGATATTGTTTACCTTAGAGATGCTTTCCCTTCTCTTCCCTTCCCTTCTCTGAGTTACTTACATTTGAATTCCAAGGCCTTAGAGCTCCAATGCCTTGTGGCCTCACTTAGCCCAAGTGGCTAAACCAGAGCTCAGGTTTAGGCACGTTTAGAAATTCAGTGTCTTGTTTCCAAGCCCTGTTGGCCAGGGTCTTATTACTACCTCAGGAAGGTTCCTGGTTCCGTTATTGGCATCCATGGGACTTCCCGTACTTACCTGTCACTGGACGTCCAGGACACGGGATTTGCTTTCTATGGGAAGAGATTCTTTAAGGTAAAGGACCTCCTCAACATTGGCCATATAAAACAGTTTCTTCCAAGTGAAGTAAGCCAAATCTTCATTGGCTCTCCCTTGCTTTCAGGAGAGCTACAAACTTATAAACATATGATTCAGCCTTTTCTGCAGTTTGTATCATAGATGTGCCACCCTGTGATTCTCTATGCAAACCTTCTGTCCCAGGTTTACTCCAGATGAGTACTGGGTGCAGGTGGATCATATAAATAAAAACAGTTTTGGAGTATGGTAAA
>NW_007877808.1:0-567 GCF_000696425.1 Galeopterus variegatus
TCATTAAAAATTCTAACTATATAGAATTATAGTCAGCAAAATGTGGAAGTCTCCCTTTATTATTCTCCCCATCACTTCCATTTTTCTCCTGATAGGTATAATGGTCCACAATCTTATAAGCATCTTTTCTACCCCCTTGCCCTTTTTCTTCATGCTAATACATAGGTACATACACACTCATGCACACATATATACATACATATATATTTCTTCTTTTATGCAAAAATGGGAAAAGTGTTTTTAAGAATTAAATTTATTTAAAATATTAGGATAAATAATTTCTCACATGAGGAGATAAGTATTTTTATAATCATTATAAACTCACTCTGTTTTCTTTTGCGCTCAATTACCTAGTGTAAGTTTGTAGAGGTGCTTTATTAATGGTAAATATTGCAGTCTTTTGGTCCATGGTATTGCGTGCGAAGTACTTGGAATATATTACTGGTTTAAACTTTTTTCTTTCTAATTAACGCTGAAGACATATTTGCATTTTCTGATTAGATAATCTGTGAAGGCATAGTCTAAAAGTAGAGACTTGTACATAAATATATAGTATGTGAACTGGCC
>NW_007877809.1:0-567 GCF_000696425.1 Galeopterus variegatus
GACTTAATATATAAATAGTTCTTACAGATCAATAACATAAATATCTTAGTTGAATGTACAATTACATGAACAGACACATTAAAAATAAATAACACTAATGTAATTATGTATTCTTAAATAAACTCATCTGTCTAAAAATCAATAAAGCAATTATAATAATTTTTTTTTTACACACACATGCACACAAATAAACATACACAATTACATATTCTCCTCCACACATGCACTGCTGGAAAAGATGTGGAGGAACACATTTTAACAAAATTAAAGAGCAATATGACAGTATGTATATAGAGTTTTAGTAATATTTATATTTTTAATTCTAGTAATACTGTAAATAAATCCAATGGAAATAATCAGCATAAATGCCCTGAAAAAATTGTAAAACCAGGATGTTCATTGCTGTATTATTCATGATTGTGTAAATGGCAAATGAGCTTAATGTCCAAAATAGGATATATGTTAAATAAAGTATTATTTCTCTACATATAGAGCTTTAGAAATTGCGCTTTCAAAACTACCTAGAAAATAAGATATAGTATATAATCATAATGTAATTGTAAGTAC
>NW_007877810.1:0-567 GCF_000696425.1 Galeopterus variegatus
TTGTAATTTCTACCTATACTAGAGTTAATTTGCTTTTAAAAGTAGTGTCTGGGGCTGACCCTGTGGCTCACTCAGGAGAGTGCAGCACTGGGAGTGCAGTGGCGCTCCCGCTGCGGGTTCAGATCCTATATAGGGATGGCTGGTGTGCTCACTGGCTGAGCGCGGTGCGGGCGACACCAAGCCAAGGGTTGCGATCCCCTTACCAGTCACGAAAAAAAAAAAGAAAAAGTACTGTCTGGAGAAGGAAAAGGAGAAAGAAGACAAGGAAGAGATAAAGCAAAAGGCAGAGAAATACAAGTATAGCACAATTTTCATGGTGGTACCCAAAGTTAATGTAATTAATTATCTGCAGTTACCGTGTTAGAAAATGAGAAAGAGGAATATATGAGGGGTGTTCACTGTACAAATTCTGAAAATAAATTCCTCATGTTCAAAATCTCTAAGAGCAGAGTTTAATTACAATTTCTAAAAGTGACATATCTAAAAAATAACCCTTTGAAAAAAAATTCCTGATTTAATGTTCAAAAGTAAAACCAGGAGACATAAAATGTATTTCTTTGGTAAACT
>NW_007877811.1:0-567 GCF_000696425.1 Galeopterus variegatus
TACTTTGAAATACACAACGCATTATTATTGACTATAATCACCCTGCTGTGCAACAGATCTCGACACTTACTTCTCTGGCATGTCTGAAACTTTGCACCCTTTGGCCAACAACTCCCCGTTCCTTCCCTCCCTCCCCACCCTCTTACCCCCCCCATCATTGTGTGCTCTACTTCTGTAAGTTCAGCTTTTTTTAGATTCCACATATAGGTGAGATTGTGAAGTGTTTGTTTTCCTGTGTGTGGATAATTTCACTTAGCATAGTGTCCCTCAAGTTTATGCATGTTTTCTCGAATGACAAGATTTCCTTA
The DNA here is from genome assembly GCF_000696425.1 of Galeopterus variegatus. NCBI lineage: Eukaryota > Metazoa > Chordata > Mammalia > Dermoptera > Cynocephalidae > Galeopterus > Galeopterus variegatus. The sequence continues at coordinate 309 of NW_007877811.1, forward strand.
GCTCTCTTTTTTCTCATAGAATATTATTTATCTGGTTTTAAGAGAATGAAGTAAGCCACGTGATTACATGTTACAGAAGAGCTCTAATGGGATTGTTTTTTCAGGGTGACTGATGTGAGGATCTCGGTGTAATGAAGACTTGGCTGATACAGACGCCAAGGGTGAGCAAGTAGTTATGAAATGCTGCTGGAGTCATTCCCCCTGCCTTAGGTGGGCTTCCCACCAGATGCCTTTCATTTGAAGGGAAATATAAGATCCT
>NW_007877812.1:0-567 GCF_000696425.1 Galeopterus variegatus
AGGACCTATACGGTCTGGCCTTGATGTGCTGGTATGTTCTGCTTGACTCCACCTGAGTGAACGGGAGCCCTCTCACACATTCCTCCCATCCCGGCATGTCCCTCACACCTTGCCACCATCGCAGTCCTTTGGGTCCTGCTTGGTCCCAACCTTTCTTGAAGATTCTGCTCACCCAGGCTTTTCCTTTCTCTGAACTCCTCACGAACCTAGGATCTGTGCCTCACAGATTAAGCCTTCAGTGCTGTATAAAAGGGGTTTGAGTCTCTAATTAGACTGCAAGCTTCTTGAGGACAGAGACCATGCGTTGTGCATTTTTTAAGTCGTGTAATATCTGTTGTAGTTCTAGACACATGAGAAGTGCTAACAAATGCTTGACTGAAATGAACGGCTGATATTGGTGCACTGAAGTCATGACGTCACCCATGGTCCGTGCCTCCTTGTACATTATATTCCTTTCTACCTTCCCTTCCCAGGAATGTTCCACCCATATGCCAGGCAAGCTCTCTCAATTCCAGGCAAAATTTCTAGATCCTCGTGCCATTGCTGATCTTTCCATCTTGCAAAACT
>NW_007877813.1:0-567 GCF_000696425.1 Galeopterus variegatus
ATAATATGTGAATATAACACAAAATAACGTGAATAAAACTAAGGCAATTTTGGAACAGAAGCGTCTTGAAAAAAATAATTTTTAGTGTGTTTGGAAGAATAAACATGAAAACTGAATATTCTGAAATTTTCTGAAAAAGAGTAATGATTAGATAAAACTTATTCTACCAGATTTTAAAATATATTTTAAAGTTACAAAAATGAAAAGGGCTTAACAAGGGAGACAGAATAGACATAAAAATCAGTGAAATAAAACAGAATAAATAAGTGGTTGATGATGATAAGAGGGGGTCCTTTGAAACATGTAGGTAATCAACAAGCGTCGCTGGGAAACTGTAGAAAAATCTGTGGTTAAGAAAAGAAAATTTTATCTTTAACTTGTACCTTTATTAAGATTAAAATCTAGACGAATTAAAGATATAAAATTTTAAACTGTAATTATAAGCATACAAGAAGAAAGTTTTCCATAATTGGGGCAGAGAAAAACTTTCTAAACATGACATAACGTGGAAAAAGTCAATAAATCTGACTGCATAAAGCTATTTAACACTGAACTGCAAAAATGTCA
>NW_007877814.1:0-567 GCF_000696425.1 Galeopterus variegatus
GGAGGCACCCCATCTGACCTAGGCCTTGAGGGGCCACCCTAGGCGAGCAGGGAGCTGTGCCACTTTCCACCCAGGCCCCACATCACCCACCCCCGTGGCCCCTTCTCAGTGAGCTGCCAAGCTGGCGCTCGTCTCTGATCCCTGGGGAGAGCCCTGCCTGGTGGCAGCTGTGCTCTGGGCTTCAGAGAACTGCGATTGGGCTGGACTTTGTGGACTCTGTAGGATTTTAAGTATCTTACATGTCTTAAAGTTCTTCCCCCACCAAAGGTGTGAGGGTGAGGAGGACATAGTGGCAGTGTCTCTCATGGATAAGTGGCTCCATGATCTTGCCTCCTGGAGAGGGTTTAGCCAAAGCTGGACCCCCATTCTCCTTCTCGCCATGCTCGCTGTACACATGCCTGCACACACCCACACACACATGCACACGGGACCAGGAGCCATGGCTAGCGTGGTGTCAGGTTCTATGACACTCAGTCTCAGCAAGCAGTCACATGCACACATACACACACACATACCTCTCGCACATTGGGATGGTCTCTCCCTCTCTGCCAGACTTTTGAACTGAGG
>NW_007877815.1:0-567 GCF_000696425.1 Galeopterus variegatus
TCCAGTACGGGCGCGACACTGAGGGTTGCGATCCGTTGCCGGTCACGAAAAAAGACAAAAGAGGGGAAAAAAAAAAAAAAGAAGTGGGAAGGGGAGGGGCATTTTAAGGGAGGAATTGGTAAAGGGCCATGAAAGTTGAATATATTGTATAAAGTTGAAGATATTATTTATTCTGATTTGAGCATCACATATTGCACACAGGTGTTGATATTTAACTCTGTTCCCCACAGATATGTACAATAAAAATAATGTTTCAATAAAAAAAATTAAAAAGGTAAAAAAATAAAAACATTCTTAACATTTTAGAGGTCAATTAAAACTTTTATTAGATCGAAATTGCATGCATTCACATGATGAACTTGATTAATAGGAAATTTTCAGGAGATATTGAACCTTGATTTTCTTTCGTTCTTAGTGTTTCCCCTGCCTTCAAGGAATCAAGAACTCAGCTGGAGATAAAAAGGGAACACATCTGAAACAGAACAATTTGGTGCAAAATACAGCTGGCCAACTAAAAATGCATTGTTAATTCCAATGTGGGAGACTAGGCTGGACTGGTCAGGGTGG
>NW_007877816.1:0-567 GCF_000696425.1 Galeopterus variegatus
CCGAACCCTCGGCGGGAGCGCCACCATGCTCCCAAGCACCGCACTCTACCGAGTGTGCCACCGGGCCAGCTCACATCTTTTCTGCCTGAAGAATACCCTTTAGTGTTTTCTTTAGGGTAGGTTAGAGGATGATAAATATTGTGTTTTTGTTTGCTTGAAAAAATCTTTGTTGTCTTCAGAACAGAGATACAGAATATTCCAGGAGGTACATCTCCAGGAGAAAAAATTCTAAGATTAATTGATGTGTTTTCTTGCACTACAGGAGCTTTACACTGACAGGACAAAGAGAATGAGAATTAACAGAAAACAGCAGCACAATTTGGTGACTGCTTTCACAGACCTGAGGAAGCTGAAAACCAAATGCCTTCAGTGAGGGAACTTGTTGAGCAAACTGCCTCCTAAGGCAGGACCCGGAAGGGCTCAGGAACTGAAGCACCAGAGCTCAGCAGGCAAGACCTCATCACGGGCTGGAAACGGAACGGGAGCACTGATTGAAACCATTTCCCAAGCAGGAAGACTTCGGATCCTTTCTGCCATAAAGGAATCCAGGTGGCTGCCCTTACCTCC
>NW_007877817.1:0-567 GCF_000696425.1 Galeopterus variegatus
AGACCTAAAAATTTTGACATGGGTAAGGGAGTTTCCCAAGGAAATGGTTCAGCCATACTGAGCTCACAGTCAATAATGTTCATCTGCATGTTCATGGCTTCCTGTTAGCTTTTTAGTGCCTCATTCTTACATACAGGCTGACAACTAAGAATAATGAGACATATGGGGATTGTTTCTAACATAAAGGTCAAGTTCAAAGCAAGTGAAAAGAAATTCTATTAATATTTTCATAAAAATAAGATATTGAATTAATACATAAACAAGAAAAGGATACTACAGATGAGAAACATTGAGACTAAAAAAGAGTTTCTAGAAATTTAAGGCACGATCATGAAGAGGCAAAGGTTAACTTGTCTAAGACTTATCTCTTGTAGGCTGGCCTCCTAGCAAAGGAGGAGGTTTTATGCAATGCTCCGCAGAAACTAGCCACAGCCCAGTGTTTAAGACAATCAATCCTAATCAACACTAACACTTAGCAACTAGCCCCAGTCATGTCGGGGAAGGCTGAGGACTTCTCCAATTGTGGCTACTGAGGAGGTGTTCCTGCCACTTGCTCACCTCACTAGT
>NW_007877818.1:0-567 GCF_000696425.1 Galeopterus variegatus
GCCAGGGCAGGCCTCCAGGGCAGGCTGCCTGCAGACGAGGGGCACCGACCAAAACCCACATTGTCCACACAGCTCGCACAGAACAAGCAACCCCTGATTGTAACACTTGACTCTGGGAGGGAAAAAGGACAGCAGACAAATCACCCAGCTTGAGACTATACTTTAAACAAGTTATTATGTAAACAGTTTGGACGATCTCTGCAACCATTCACTGGGAAAAGCAAGAGGGCTGATGGGTGCCAGAGTTTTTTAAACAGCAGAGAGCCTTTGTCTTTGTTTCTGTTATGGAAACTTAAGCAAGCTAGGTAGGCCCAGCAAAGACTGTCACTCTGCTTCCCTTTCGAGGTTGAGACCTTTACTTTCTATTTCCTGTTTCCAAGCTATATCTAATTACCATGTTGCCAGATGGTTGATTGAAAGTGTTATTGCACTAAAGCGAGAGTGATCGTATATCAGACAGCACGCTGAAGCTTGATAGGGACAACTGCTCAGAGTCCAAAATACACCCTGTTTGTGACAGCGCTTGGGATGGCATTGGCAGGAGTTAGCTCGTGCTAATCCCAAACA
>NW_007877819.1:0-567 GCF_000696425.1 Galeopterus variegatus
TTTTTTTAATTGGGATAAAACATATATAAGGACTGCCATTGTAAGCATTTTTAAACATACAATTGTGTGGAATTAATGACATTCACAGTGCTGTACAACCACAACCTCTATTTCCAAAACTCTTTCATCATCATAAATATAAACTCTGTACCCATTAAGCAATAACTTATTATCTCTTCCCCTTACCCACATTTCTGGAATCTCTAGTCTATTTCTGTATCTGAAATTATTTTTTATTTATTCTTTCTTAACTGACCCATGATAATTGTATATATTTATGGAATACAATATGATATTTGGGTGCATTTATTCTGTGTGCAATGTTCATATCAGGGTATTTAGCATATCCATCACCTCAAGTATTTGTCACCTCTTTGTGTTGGGAATATTCAACATCCTCTCAACTAGCTACTTGAAGTTATGCAGTAATTTGTTGTTGATTATAGTCTCCCTATATTGCTTGGGACACTAGAACTTATTCTTCCTATCTCTCTACAATTTTCTATCCACTGACCACCCTCCCCCATCTACACTTCCCCCTCCCCCATCTGCACTTCCTCCTCCCCC
>NW_007877820.1:0-567 GCF_000696425.1 Galeopterus variegatus
ATACTTATGAAAGGTCCACTACGTGCCAGGCGTGGGGCGGCGCGGGGGCTGTGGCAGTAACGCCTTTGTCGTCCAGCCGGGCTCAGTGTGTGTGCATGCAACTGTGTGTCACATGAAGACTAAACTCGATGGAACATAAGAGTGAGTTAACACACAGGTAATACCTGAAGAGAAGTGGAAGAGAAAAAAGGGAAAAAAGTCCTCGACGGCGGAGCTGCGGGAAGAGCCTGCTGTCCCAGCTCCCCGCCGAAGGCCGTGAATGGCGTTTTCCTGCGTCACGAGCCTCATGTCGAGGCTCGCAGAGTCACTAACTCATCTTTATTTGTAAAGACTAATGAGCTGTGCCGGCTGGTTACCTGACCGCGGGTTCCCTCTTCCTAACCCCCCACCAGCAGCGCCGGGCGTGTGGACGCTGCCCTCGTGGAGACTGGCATCTGTGGATCTGCGCAGGCCAGAGCGCCCAGGAGGACCCCAGGAAGTCCATCCAGAGGTGCGACACTTTGTGACTTCCTGGGGCATTCTAGTTTTCTATAATGAACACGCATTACCTTCACAATCAGAAAATAA
>NW_007877821.1:0-567 GCF_000696425.1 Galeopterus variegatus
TATCAAAAACAACATATGAAGAAAAGATTTGTTTCTATTTGTGAAAGAAAGAGAGCAGTAATGAAAGCTGCTACTGACAGATCTAAGTAGCAAAGCTAAGGAAGCAGAGGGACCTTTTTTTATCTGATAAGGAATATTAGTGAATAAAAGCCAACCCTTGACTTTGGTGCCTTTTCCCTGTTGTTCTGAAATTAAATGAGCTTGTACTATAGTAATAATAGCAATAGTAACAGTACCAGTATTATTATTATTATTAGTTGTTCTTATCATTGTTGTTATCATTCTAAACATTATAACAATAGCCATTATTTAAAAAAATAATATTTACTATGCACCAGGTACTGTTCTAAGAAATTTGTATCTATTAACCCATGTAAACATCCCAACAACCCTGAGACATTTTCTCATTTTTACAAATGGTGTCACTGAAGCCCAAGAATATAAAGTAAGTGGCACATCATACATATAGCATGGGAAGATTCAGGGGTCAAACCCTGCAACCCTGACCCACAATCTATGCTTTTAACCATAATATGAGGAGTTTTCAAAAAGCTCATGGAAAAATTC
>NW_007877822.1:0-567 GCF_000696425.1 Galeopterus variegatus
CCCTGTGATTAAGGTCAATGGAAAATTACAACAACCCAATCCAGGCAAGGCTACAAATGGCCTAGACTCTTCAGGGATCGAGGTTTGGGTCACTCCACCAGATAAAGAACTGTGACCAGTTAAAATGCTCGCTGAAGGCAAAGGGAACACAGAATGGGCAGTAGAAGAAGGTAGTTATAAAACCAGCTTTGACCATTACAGAAATGAGGACTGTAATTGTCCTCCCGCTCTTGTTAAGAGTATGTTTGTGTGTACATACACACATATGTGTATATATATACACACACATATACAGTACATATGTTAAGCAATTATCTTTGTTTTTGGTCCAATAAGTCTTAATGTAAGACTTATTGATTTTATATCAGTATTTAAATACTGTTAACTTTACATAACAGTACTTGTATTTAGGTCATGGGATATCAGAGGGAGAGTAAACATCACCTAAGGACTTTACCTCCTCTTCAGAGAAAGGGATTAATGCGTTTTCGGGTGTAGCAGCATGGTTGCATCATGTTAGGTGGAACTGTTACATTGTTATTGTCCCATCTGGGGATCAAGTACAGT
>NW_007877823.1:0-567 GCF_000696425.1 Galeopterus variegatus
CATTTTTTTTTTTTTGTCTTTTTTTGTGACCGGCAAGGGTATCACCAGTGAGTGCACCGGTCATGCCTATATAGGATCTGAACCCGTGTCGGGGGCGCTGCTGCGCTCCCCAGCGCTGCACTCTCCCCAGTGCGCCACTAGGTCGGCCCATTTTTTTTTTTACAGCATATGATTGCTTGATAGTTAAGACTGATGTCAGAGGTAGGGTCCGGGGCCCCCATGGTCGGCCTGAACTCACCCCGTCCTCTTACCAGGTTCGCGACTCTGCCCCAGGAAAGAATTCAAGAGCAGAGTCACAGCAGAAAGTGAGAACAACTTTAATGTAACAGATAAGAAATGCAGGTTCCACAGAGAGACTGCAGCACAGCACTGGAGACTGAGCAGGGCCCACATCAAGTGTAACACAGAAGTAAGTTCGGTACAGACATCAAGTCTAACACAAAAGCAAGAAAAACATGCTTAAAGTTCAGTACAAAGTGCAGGCTGAAGAATGAAATACTCCTATCTGCAACAACATGGATGAGCCTGGAGAAACTTATGTTGAGTGAAATAAACAAAGCACAGAGG
>NW_007877824.1:0-567 GCF_000696425.1 Galeopterus variegatus
TTTTTTTTTTTTTTTTTTTTGGTCTTCTTGTATTATTTCAGTACTGCTATCTTCAACATCAGAAATTCTTTCTTCAGGTGGTCTAATCTATTGTTGAGACTCTCAAATGTATTTTTTTATTTCATTCAATAAATTCTTCAATTCTAGTTTTTGATTTGTTTGTTTTTTAGTTATATCTATTTCTTTGGTGAATTTCTCATTCAGAGCATGAATTGCCTTTCTGATTTCATTGAACTACTTGTCTGTATTTTCTTGTATCTCAGTGAGTTTCCTTAAGATCATTAATTTGAACTTTTTTTTTTTTGACAAGTTGCAATTTTTGATAATTTGGGATCAGTCAATGAAACATTATGTTTTTCTAATAGTGTCATGTTACCTTGTTTTTTTCATTTTTCTTGTTTTCCCTGCATTGATATCTGTGCATCTGGTGGAACAGTCACCTCTTAGAGTTTTGTAGAGTGACTAGCTTGTGGAAAGATTTTCAACTGCAAACTCCTAGAGTGTCAATTGTGTAGAATGCAATGGCTTTGTTCAGGATAGATCCAGTAATGTTGACTTTGTGTAGTT
>NW_007877825.1:0-567 GCF_000696425.1 Galeopterus variegatus
TGTATATTCTTGAAACCATTGTTGAAAATAAGTTGGCTATAAGAGCTTGGGTTTACTTCCGGACTCTCTATTCTGTTCCATTGGTCTATTTGTCTGTGTTTAGGCCAGTACCATGCTGTTTTGGTTAGTATAGCATTATAATATATTTCTAAGTCAGGAATAGTGATGCCTACAATTTTTTTCTTTTGGTTCAGTATTGCTTTAGCAATATGAGATCTTTGGTGGTCCCATACACATTTTAAGATTGTTTTTTTTATTTCTGTGAAGAATTCCATTAGTATTTTGATAGGGATTGTATTGAATGTGTAGATTGCTTTGGGAAAAATGGACATTTTGATGATGTTAATTCTGCCGACCCATGAACATGGGATATGATTCCATTTATTTGATCCTCAATTTTTACACCTAACCCCCTAACCCCTCACTCATCACCACTAACCCTTAACCCCTAACCCTAACCCCTAAACCCTAATCCCTAACCCCAACACCAACCCTAACCACTAACCCTAACCCTAACCCCTAACCCTAATCCCTATCCCTAACCCTAACCCCAACCCTAACCCTTAA
>NW_007877826.1:0-567 GCF_000696425.1 Galeopterus variegatus
AGAGAGACTTGAGTTTCTAATAGACTTTTATGAGGCCATCAAATTTGTTGAGGCAGATCTACGATTAGAAACAAATTAACTTTCTAATATACCACATAGTGGCTCATGGTCATCCACCATGACACAAGCCAGAAATGACATAATAATTATTCTCCATTTCTCCCTCCTTCACTAAACTTAATCACAGATTCATGTCAAATCTGCCTCCAAAAACCACTTGAGTCCATCTCATTTTATTCATCCACATTTCCAATCTTTGGTTAAAGCCTTTATGATCTCACCCATGTGATTATAATGGCATCTGAAATCATCTCTTGCTCCTAGCCAGGGATTTCCACTATCATATTACTTCCGTCTTTGAAATATTCCAGTTCACTTTGTTGTAAAGGTGAGTGTAAATCAGCTGCACCTCTCAAGAGCACACTATTTTCAGTCAAAATTTGTGAGAAGTGACCCACATGCTTACAATGGCATGGAATAAAAATAATGTCTATTATTCTCAGCACTTGAATATCCTAGAGACTAATCATATGCAGTTCTTTATCTCATTAGAGATGCTTTATGTAA
>NW_007877827.1:0-567 GCF_000696425.1 Galeopterus variegatus
AACAACAAATACTTTTTATGTAAGTATGTCCCAAATATTGTATGCAGCACACTTATATTAAAAACGATTGTGAAGCCAGAGCCCCTGAAATCACTAACCAACCTGAGTGTAATTCTTGCACAGTTCACTGGTCTCCTGTTTTCTTGCTCCCTTCTCCAACTACCCTCATGTAAACTCCCCAGACCTGCTGCTGTTGGATTTCCAGCAGGGGGTAAGGCTGTGGGCCTTTGGGCAATGGCTTCTTTTCCCATCTGTCTCTTTGACAAGCCCCTGCCTACTTCCTCTTCCCACAGTCTCTACCTAGGCTTCTGACCAGTGACTCTGTCCTCCCTACATAACACACTAAAATCCCAGAGTAGTGAGATTGTCCTCCCATTCCCAAGGTGATGCTGCTGGATCTTTGTGAGGGGACACACACACACACACACACACACACACGCACTCACACAGAGACTAGGCAGGCAGTCATTGTTTCCTAAGCACCCAGGGCTAACATGCTACGTGTACTTGGGTACACTTAGTCAGACCTTGAGTCTCTACCCAACAATATTAGCTATGAGAACAAGA
>NW_007877828.1:0-567 GCF_000696425.1 Galeopterus variegatus
GCACGTGGCAGGAAAGGCTTTTCCACATCCAGATTGAGAATCAGACCTGCATTTCATTACTTGGCATTTTATATTGTACCCCTCCCCCAACACACCTCTGCTCTTTGAGCTGGTGTTTTTGTAAATATTTGGATAGGACAAAGAATATAATAAACAGGGTCATGGCTTTGCCAGAGTGACAGTCACTGTTGGAATATACATACTGGCTGTCCTTAACTTCTCCATGTCACTTGATTTTATTATCACACTTTTGGGGTTCAACCCAGGGGCTCGGACCCCAAGCCCATGCTGTAGCTTTCTGTTGTGTTGCATCTGAGTTTGGTGACGATGGAGCCACCCGTGTAATTATCATTAATCAATAGTTTGATATGACTATCGCATGATTGCCAGAGTGACACTGAAAATGAGGCCTTGCACAACTGTGGGTTACATGTGAAAGAGAGACCTGAGAGCCATGTCTGAGCCTCACTGCCCACTCTCATTACCTCACTCTTCCATCCCTACCTGGCCAGGGCTAGGACCCTCTTCCCAGACTGCAGCACCCTCACCTCCCATCATTCTGAACAG
>NW_007877829.1:0-567 GCF_000696425.1 Galeopterus variegatus
AGTGCTGATTTTTCTGCATGTGTTTGCAGACAAAAAAAGCAACCAGAGTCTGTGCACTCAGTATTTTGTCCCATTCGGCCACGGGGAACTCCACATGGGCAATTGGCCTGAAGAGGAGAGAGGGTCCAGAGTGGCTCCCAGCCGTGTCGGAGCTATTATGGGATACATGCTGCATGGATTCAGATTGGGTTGACTTGCTTAGAAAATTCGAGTTGATATGTTTTTACTTTAGATTCAGTGTTTATTTGGTAAAACTAGAAAAAAGGGGGTGTGGGTATTTTATAGCAATTCATATATACTCACAGATTCTTTTGCCAGTCACATTTTTAAAACACAGTTTTGATCATGTCCATTGCCCAGCTGAAATTCTTTATTTTCCACAGCTTGGAAAAGCAAGTGTGACGCTGGCTCCTCCTGTACATGGCAGTCAGAGGTGCTGCCTCCTGGATGTCCCCACAGCCCTCCTCTGCCTCTCTGCACATGGCTGCTTCTTGCCCAGAGGAGCCTTTCTCCATTTAAAGCAATCCTGTTTATCCTCCAGTGCACATTTCAAACACCAGCTTCTCT
>NW_007877830.1:0-567 GCF_000696425.1 Galeopterus variegatus
AAAGAGTGGCAAGTTCTCTGGCTGCCCTAGAAAGATATGCACATGCCCGCTGGTGAGGTAAACCCTACAAAGATTCAGGGAGTTGCCACATTTGTGACGATTTTAGGATTCCAATCATCTGGTGCATTTCAGGACATCTCCAAGATAGAGTGGATTATTGCATCTTGTACCTCCTGCTATCAAGTACAGAGTACAAAATACAGTGAACTTTGGACAGAGACAGAATATGCCACACTTGGTAATGTTGCTCCAACACATTTATCAGGTTATGTTTTCAGTTTCAAATAAGGCCCAAAGATAGATATTCATGCTATGTGAGCTGTAGGACATTCAGGCTATGGTGCCAGCTATTCTGCCACTCTGTTCATATATTCTAACCAACTGAATGATGCCAGAGATGTCTTTGGTACAGAAGGAGGCAATAAGTAATGACTAGCAAGCCGCAGTATGAGAGCCCTAAAATATCTGGAATAAAGTCATGCCATCTGCAGCATAGAAATATTCAATCATAAAACAGCTCCTGACATACTGCTGGGCCCCAGTAGAAACTGTGAGCCTGCCTTTGGG
>NW_007877831.1:0-567 GCF_000696425.1 Galeopterus variegatus
CCTGAGCAGGAGCTGTCGATGCTTCTTGAGACTGATATATCTTTTCAGAAATGTAGACAACTCCAGGACAAGCATATCTCTAAAATATTTAAAGAGCTCACAGAACCAAAAATGTGATATGATAAAAGAAGAAAGGTTGACAATGTCAACTGTTGATAGTGTTGACACTTATTTCCATCATATAAACTATGTTACCTTCATCCCTTCTTCATCTTCCCTCCGTCTTCTCTCCTGCATCCTGTTTAATTAATTAATAAGTTCAATAAACACTTATTGAGAACTGAACACTTACCAAACACTGGGGATCCAAAGCTGATTAAGACATGGTCTCTGTTAGCAAAGAGTTTGTTTTAGTTGGTGGCAGCTAAGTATATAATGATGACTGCCATGAGAGCAGAGAGTAGAGAGTGCTAGAAGGACACTGAGCACAGCCACTTAAATCGAGATGAAGGGTTGTGGGGTGGAGAATGGTGTCAAGGAAAGTTTCCCAGAGAAGGCAATGGTTTAAGGGAATTTGAAAGATGAACAGCAAGTTACTGGGCAAAACATGAGGAGTGCGGTGAGCTA
>NW_007877832.1:0-567 GCF_000696425.1 Galeopterus variegatus
CTTTGTGAAGCTTCTCTAACTCCCTCTGGTAAAACCGATTAACTCCTATTCTGAACCCCCACAGCTCTTCTCACTTGTATTTATAACACTAATCATATTCTTAATTTGGATTGTTTTCATCTCTCTCTTCTCCTCTGGATTCAAATTTTTTATTTCTTGTCAATGCCTAGAATAATGCCTGAGATATAGTGGACATAAGTAAATGTTTATTGTAGAACTGAAATTGGGAGGCCTATTCCCTCTCTTGGATTATCTGTTTAGAAAAGAAAATCTATTCAAATTTAAACAGGCATTGCTATGGATTTCTGATGATAGTAACTATTTGTTTATTTAATAATAACAATAACAAAAATGTGTGCTATGTTTAATACTGGCAAAAAAATTTTACACTAGTCATCTTCTTTAATAATAAGAGCTAATAGTTTCATAAGATCTGCTATATACCAGGTACTATTCGAACCCATTTAATCCTCACAACAACCCGATGAAGTGTATATTAAGATTCACACTATATGCATAAGAAACTGAGGCATAGAGATGCTAAGTAACGTGTCCAAGGCCACACAC
>NW_007877833.1:0-567 GCF_000696425.1 Galeopterus variegatus
AATAGCAAAATACGTGAAACTGTCACTATGTCCCAGCTACACAGGTGTGTGCATTAGAGAACATGTATTTTTAAAAAATTAAAATGATAGGGCCGGCCCGGTGGCGCACTGGATAGTGCGCCGCTTGGGAAGCGCGGCGGCGCTCCCGCCCGAGGGTTCGGATCCCAAATACAGACCGGTTCCTGCTCACTGGCTGAGCGAGGCGCGGGAGCAGCACCGAGGGTTGCGATCCCGTTGCCGGTCCCCGGTCCGGTACGGGGGCAACACTGAGGGTTGCGATCGTTGCCGGACACAGAAAAAGACAAAAAAAAAAAAATTAAAATGATAACAGCCACGTAGCAATATGAAAATGCTTATATAAAGGAGAAATGTCAGGTATATAATCAGGACACTGCACCATTTAACTTGCATGTTTTTTATTTCTGGAATTTCTGTTCAGTTTGTTTTCTACTCTGTGTCTTCATTTTTCATGCCATTCTATTTATTCCCTGTGGTTACTGTTCCTTCCAATTATCTCCTTAGCTAAACATACCTTCCTGAATACTTTTTTTGATTGTTCTCAGGATA
>NW_007877834.1:0-567 GCF_000696425.1 Galeopterus variegatus
TTGTATAGTTTTCAGAGTTTCACCTGCTATTGATTTCTAGTTTTAATCCATTGTGGTCTGAGAAGGTACTTGAAATGATTTCAGTTGTTTTAAATTCGTTGAGACTTGATTTGTGACCTAATATGTAGTCTATATGGGAGAATGTTCCATGTGATGATGAGAAGAGTGTTATGTTCTGTAGTCAATGGATGAAGCATTCTATGGATATCTGCCAGGTCCAGTTGGTCTAACGTGTAGTTGAAATCCTGTTTCACTCTGTTGATTTGTTTCCTAAATGATCTGTCCAATGCTAAGAAAGGAGTGTTCAAGTCCCCTAATATTATCATACTGGAGTCTATCTATTTCTTTAGGCCTAATAGTGCTTGCTTTGTTTATCTGTGTGCTCCAGTGTTGGGTGCATATATATTTATGACTCTTATGTCTTCTTGCTGGATAGATCCTTTTAGCATTATACAATGGCCTTCTTTATCTCTTTTTATGGTTTTTGGTTTAAAGTGTATTTTATCCAATATAAGAATAGCTACTCTTGCTCATTTTTGGTTTCCATTTGCATGGTATATCTTTTTC
>NW_007877835.1:0-567 GCF_000696425.1 Galeopterus variegatus
CCTAGGAGACACCAACATGCAGCCAGAGTTAAGAACTACTCTTCTTGGGCAGACCCCGTGGCGCACTTGGATGAGTGCGGTGCTGGGAGCACAGCGACGCTCCCGCTGCGGGTTCGGATCCTGGCTGAGCGCGGTGTGGGTGACACCACACCAAGGGTTGCGATCCCCTTACCAGTCACGAAAAAGATGGAAAAAAAAAAAACAAAAAAACAAAAAAAGAACTACTCTTCTTGGTGATAATGCTCCTAAATTTGTAGCTTCACTGGTGGAGGTAACAGATCTTAGTCAGTCCTGGCCCAGTTGTAGCTGAAACTTCTGCCTCCTTCAAGTCATTTGCAGAGCTGGATCCTTCTCTTCTATGACCACACATTTCCTCTTGGCATCCAAAAAGAAACTTTAAAAAGGGCCCTTTGGACCAAAAGCTTTGACAATAATGCACTAGAGAAGATACTTTTGCCTCCATCTTCCTACCTATAAATTCAACCTATGGAACAAAGACTTCAACGGCCCTTGTGAGAAGGAGGAGGAGGAAAGAGGACATGAGTTATGTTAACAAATAAAAGATAA
>NW_007877837.1:0-567 GCF_000696425.1 Galeopterus variegatus
CAGTGAGAAGCCACCACAACGTTTATTTACTGATGACGCAATCTTCTCATGTGACTTCTGTACCACACAGCATTTGGCATTTATCAATCATAGGCTCGTGTTCTTTTCGGGGTAAGGGCTGTTTTGGATACACACCTGGATCACCCACATACAGGTAAACTAGGGTGGGTGGGAATAAGGAGAGCTCACCCTGCTCTATGGTGTGTGCTCAGGATGACTGGCCCCAGCTGGATGCGGTGACCATGCATCACACACTGACAGCAAGCAAAATAGAGTGCCCACACTTTGTCCTTTTAGGACACTCTTTCATGCTTCCAGCATTCTCTTTTTTAAAATTACAACTCAGCTCCTGTACTACACTCTTAAAACAGTTTAAGCTTCCATTTATCTATCTCCCATATTCAGAAGTAAACTGCACAAATAAGTGTGTTAAATGCAATTTATTTTAATTTATATATCTGATGATCTAAGGGAAAACTCAGCTTCATACTTCTCCAGCTTTATCAACTGGTGAAAATAGTCTGCAGGGACAAAAATGAGTGGCCCGAGGAATGAGAGAGATGAGGC
>NW_007877838.1:0-567 GCF_000696425.1 Galeopterus variegatus
AAATGGCCAACAGACACATGAAAAAATGTTCAACATCACTAATCATCAGGGAAATGCAAATTAAAACCACATCGAGATATTACCTCACCCCACTTAGGCCATTATTAAAAAGACTGAGAACAAATGCCAGTGAGGATGTGGGGAAAAGGGAGCTCTTCTACACTGTTGGTGGGACTGTAAATTAGTATATTTATTATGGAAAACAGGAGGTTTCTCAAACAACTACGGATAGAGCTACCATATGATCCAGCAATCCCACTACTTGGTATATATCCAAAGGAATGGAAATCATCATGTTGAAGGGATACCTGCACTCCCATGCTCATTGTAGCTCTGTTTACAATAGCCAAGATATAGAACCAACCTAAGTGTCTGTCGAAGGATAACTGAATAAGGAAAATGTGGTATATATACACCATGGAAGACTACTCAGCCATAAAAAAGAATGAAATTCTGACACTTGCAGAAACATGGATGAGCTCAGAGAAAATTATAAGTGAAATAAGCCAGACACAGAAAGAGAAATACTACATGTCCTCATACATAAGTGGGAGGAAAGAGAGAAAG
>NW_007877839.1:0-567 GCF_000696425.1 Galeopterus variegatus
CTTTCTTCTTCCCATTTTTCTAAAGATTCTTGAGGTCAGGTAAGAAAAAAGACAGAATAAGAATGATGAATTTGGTGGTTGTGTGGGGGAAGGTAAAAGCTGATGCTTAGGAAAGGTGGATGGGATAAATTTGGAAACTTAATAATTTTTGATCCCTTAAAAATCAGAAGAAGCTTGGCAGCCTCATAGAGTGACGCTATACATAAAGACTTTAAAATGGCTTTCTTGGAACCACTAGTAGGAAATATAGAAAAAAATGTGAGTGAAAATAGCTTGCATACATAAGAGAGAAAGAAGCGAGTCAAAAACTGTAATAAACCATGTGACAACTCTTTCTCCAAAATCATTCATCCACAGAACTAGAACATAAAAGACGTTTCCCTGTCCCATTTATGAACTCTCATTAAGCATATATTTTGCATATTTACTGTCACATAAAAAAGCTCTGTGCTACAGCAAAAGCAATGTAGACTCAGAATGCCTGTATTAGAGCCTCTGATGTCCTCATTGACATTACAGAGCCTTCACCATTCACTATATCTGTAATGTCCTAAGATAATGGAGCCA
>NW_007877840.1:0-567 GCF_000696425.1 Galeopterus variegatus
ACTACCTCTCCCATCTCTTTCTCAAAGAAGAGCAGATGCTGCCACAATGATAGCTGGTTGGGTCCTATGTGAGGAGGGGGCTAAAGTATAACACCTTCCAAATGGAGAAGGTACTTTGAGACTGAAGAAGGAAACGTACAGGTTCACTCAGTCATAAGAGATATTTATTAATTGGGGTGACTTACATACAAGGAAGCTGGATGCAGTGGAGAATCAGATGTCAGCAGATGAGAGCTCTCTCTTATAGCAAAACCTTCTGTTTACAAAGAATAATTTCAAGAAAACATCATAAGAAAAATAAGTTGATAACATCATTTACCAGGTGTCTTGTGATTCACATGGCAGGGCGTCTTGTGATGTTAGCACTCAGACCACTGACACCACCTGCTGTAATAAACCATTCACTCCCCGAAAACTATGTTCCCTTTACCTTTGCTGTAAGGTTAAGGTGTAACTGGTCAGTGAAATGAAGGAATGAGGTTAAGCAGTAGTCAACATGGCAGGCAGGGCACAAAATGGCATTGGTTTTGTTCACCCTCTAACAGGTCCCAGTTTTCCTGTCTACAG
>NW_007877841.1:0-567 GCF_000696425.1 Galeopterus variegatus
AAAAAAAAAAAGTAGAAGAAAAGAAAATGGTAACTATGAGGTGATGTATGCATTAATTAGTTTGTGGTGATTATTTCACAATGCTTATGTGCACAAAACTTCAAGATGTACACCTTACATCTGTCCAATTTTTATTTGTCAATTCTACCTTAATAAAGTTGATAAAAACAACAACCTTGAGCCCAGGAGAGAAGAGATACAGATTTTTTTTTTTTTTCCTTTTTTTGTCTTTTTTCGTGACTGGCAATAGATCGCAACCCTCAGTGTCGCACCCGTACCGGACCGGGACCGGCAACGGGATCGCAACCCTCGGTGTTGCGCCCGCACCTTGCTCAGCCAGTGAGTGGCTGGGCTGTATGTGGGATCCGAACCCTCGGCAGGAGCGCCACTGCGCTTCCCAAGCGGCGCACTGTAGCAGTGCGCCACCGGGCCGGCCCAGAGATACAGATTTTTAAATTATTTGCTTAGAAGCCATAGCTAAAGCTCTGACAGTGATGAGATTCCTAAGAGTACAGATGTTAGAGGGAAGAATAAGTTTCCTGAGAAACAATCAATGCAGAGGAACAA
>NW_007877842.1:0-567 GCF_000696425.1 Galeopterus variegatus
AGAAAAGACATTATCCTACGTAATGACAATACCATACCATTATAACGCTCAGGGAATTTACCATTTATTCAATATTATTATCTAATGCAAGGTCTTTATCTCAATATTTCCAATTGCCTCCAAAATGCCTTTTTTTTCTTTTCTTTTCTTTTTTTTTTTAATCCAGGATCTGTACCTCACCCCATGCACAGGAATAAACTCCTAATTGGTCAAAATCTCAGTGTAGAAAATGAAACTGCGCAGTACTAAAGGAAAACATGGGTGAATTCCTCCATAACCTGTGTGTGGAAAACCTGTGTGTTTGACTCAAAACCCAGATACAATAAAAGATGAATGTATTTGACTACACCATAAGCAAAGTCAAAAAAACAATAGCAAAGTGAAAAAATTGACAAGGGCTAGCCGGTTAGCTTAGTTGGTTACAGCATGAGGCTGATAACACCAAGGTCCAGGGTTTGATCCCTGTACCAGCCAGCTGCAAAAAAACACCCCACAGAAAACAAAATGAACAACTGACAAATTTGGAGAAAATATTTACAACAAGTGTCATAGAAAAAGGGCTACTAA
>NW_007877843.1:0-567 GCF_000696425.1 Galeopterus variegatus
AAAAAAGACAAAAAGGGAAAAAAATGTGAACTTGATTTAAGACTGTCACCTGCTTAGAGGAAAATGGATTGTAAAATTTATAATTTAATCCTTATCCTTCACATACTCACTGCAAGAGAAACACTAGGCTGGGTTTTTCCCCTCCTTAGACTTCTCTCCAACTATTCCTTCTCCTCCCCACTGGTAATAATACACGTTCATCAAATTAAATCCCATATCTTTTTTTTTTTTTGACAGGTAAGGCTGTCACAACCCTCAGCACAGTGTTGTCTGCACCACACTCAGCCAGTGAGCGCACCTGCCATCCCTGTATAGGATTTGAACCCACGGCCTCTGCGCTACCAGCGCCGCACTCTCCTAAGTGAGCCATGGGGCCGGCCTGAAATCTCATATCATGAACTCAAAAGAGCTTCGCATCTTTACATTTTAAAGGCGTTATTATTCTCTTTTAACAAACAAGGCACCTGGGGCTTGGAGATTTAAAATTACTTGCCCAAGCTACTGAAAAGTGGAGTAGACTAGAACTCTTAACTGTGGTAGCTGTTGTTTTGTTTTCCTTTGGTCTTT
>NW_007877844.1:0-567 GCF_000696425.1 Galeopterus variegatus
TCATTCAGCTCTGTTGGACAATGCTGGTGTAGAACACCTCTGGAAGGACACACAAGAAACCAGAAGTAATGGTGGCCTTCAGGGAGGGCAACCGGGGGCTGCAACACCAGGTACCCTTTTGTACCTTTTGAATTTTATATCATATGCTTGTATTATGTATTTAAAAAATAAATTTTACAGTCATATAACACAAAGAACAAGGGTTCAGTTCCCCATACTGGCCAGCCACCAAAATAAATAGTTTTAAAAAAAACCATAATTTAAAAAACAAATTGGAAAGGGCTGGCCAGTTAGCTCAGTTGTTTAGAATGCCACCTTGTAACACCAAGATCAAGGGTTTGGATCCCCATAACAGCCAGCCACCAAAAAGAAAAAAGAAAAGAAAAAAAACCCCAAGCTAAGAATTAACCAGCAATGTGACATTCAACTTAATTCAGGAAATATTTAGTACTTATGGCTGGCCAGTTGGCTTAGATGGTTAGAGCATGGTGTTATAACACCAAGGTCAAATGGTTTGTATCCCTGTACTGGCCAGCCATCAAAAACATAGTAATAAAAAAACAAATT
>NW_007877845.1:0-567 GCF_000696425.1 Galeopterus variegatus
GGAAAGGAGAGTAAGAGAAAGAAGAATCACATGCAACTCCAAGGTACTTGGTTTGAACATCTGAGCAGGTGGTGGTACAATTTACTGATGACCCAGTTTGCAGGCAGTATAGGGAACCCAAGACTTCCGCTTTGACTGCATTACCTTTGGGATGCCTGCCATGTAGAAAGCTGGCTGAAGCTGGAGTTGTAGTCAAAAGCTAGATTTTATCTTGGAGAGTGATGTGGAGACTAATGTCATGCCTCGTATGACAACCCTCCAAATAGTTGAAAGAATGAAAACTAGTATTTACTACACCCCTGGTCTATGCCAAGTATTTTTCACAAAGATTCTTATTTGATTGTCATAGTATATATGAAGGTGAGTGTTGGTATCCCCCCTTTAAAGAAAAGGGAGCTGAAGTACAGATAGCATCTCGTCTATGTTTACAAACTACAAAGTGGAAGAGCTGAGATTCAACTCAGACCTGTCTGATTCCTAAGCTCATGATTGCACTCCATCTCCCTGACAAAGACGAATAAACACAGTGCCCTCAAGTGTTCCTCACATAGCAGGGCTTCCAGAACA
>NW_007877846.1:0-567 GCF_000696425.1 Galeopterus variegatus
GTGGAGTAAGACCCTCTGAAAATCCTCTCTTCCATAAAAGCAATGAGAATACTGGCAAAATTTGTCCAAATCAACATTTTCAGAACTCTAGAAATTAACCAAAGGCTTGCAACCATCTGGGGAGCATTTGTTCCACAGAAATTTCAGTTAAAACAGCAAATGTTGAGGTGTTTTTAACTTGCTGTGTACTTATCCTCCTCTGTCTCCTCTGTGGTCACCTTGAAAACAAGCAGTCCCACAATCCAGTGAACACCAGCAGCCGGGCAGCCGCAGGAGGGGAAAGACAGGATAGGGGCTTCTCCAAAGCCCCATTCCTAGAGAATGGTCATTATTTGAACTGTCTGGCAGTTCCCTAGAAAATTCACTCAGAGAACTTGTCTTTAGTTGATTTGACTCAGGGCTTGTGAAGAGTCTTTTCCCCAAGGGCATTTCTCAAAAAGAATCAGTGGCTATTGTTTAATATCACAGCTGCCAGAGGTGGTGAAAACAGCTGGGGCAAACAATGGGTTGACCAAAAGAACTTAAAAAGGAAAAGCTGGGAAATAAGATATCCATAGGGAGTTTGAA
>NW_007877847.1:0-567 GCF_000696425.1 Galeopterus variegatus
CTCAGCACGTATATGTAGTGATTCCTTTGAGGCAATGTGTTACATATAGGTGGGCTAAAATCGAAATGTTCAATCAGATTTGCTTAACTTATATTCGAGAGATGCTCTCTCTCAAATGGTTAGAGTACAATTTCCCTGCTATAATGCAGGACAAACTAAAAGTTTAAACAAAATTAAAATGTATGTTTCATGCACATAACATTCTAATCATTTGGAGTCGAGGACACATAGGATAGCTCCGCATTTTAGAGACAAATGTTTCTTTTGCTATTTTGCCATCCACAGCAAACATCAGCTTGTATTCAGGTTAACACCCTCAAGTCTAAGATGACAATGCCCATTATTGTTTCTGTGGTACAGCCAGCTTCCACAGACAAAATGAAAAACTAGTGCATGCTGTTTTCAATTTAGGGGTACAAGTCAGTAGTTATAAAATTGTATTTGTTCAAAATGTGTTGGCCATAAAGTAGTCATGTGGCTACATCTATTTAAACAGAAACATTTGAAAATCTAGTCTATAGCTGGGTACTCATGCAGTTAGCGAACACTTTGATCATTAGAAAAGTA
>NW_007877848.1:0-567 GCF_000696425.1 Galeopterus variegatus
CCTTTTTCCCAGTTTTTGTGATACTGTTCTTTACAGTATACCTTTATATTTTACGAACCCCCAAATATATTGCTTTATTACTTTGCATTATTTTATAATTTAATTATTAAATTAATATCATTTAAAGAAGTTAAAAAGAGGAAGAGCAGGCATATATGTATAGACTTTTTAATATTAAACTTCTTATCTACCATCTTTTGTTCTATTTATTTGTTCCTGCAGATTCAAATTACCATCTGGCATTATTACTTTCTTCAGTACAGCTTTGCTCCCACCCCCTAACTTTGTGCTGTTATTGTCAAATGCATTACATTTCTATTTGTAATATTCTTTACAATACAAATGTACATATATAGTTCTATGTAATTACTTTTTAAATCAGTAAATAGAAAAAAAGAGAACACTGAATTTATGCTGTTTTTTAAATTACATAATTATCTTTACCAGTGGTCTTTGTTTTTTTCCTGTGGATTTGAATTACTGTCGATTGTCATGTGCTTTCCTGATGATCTTCCTGATGATCTTCCTTTAATTCTTATTATATAGATAGGTCTGTTAGTAACAAAT
>NW_007877849.1:0-567 GCF_000696425.1 Galeopterus variegatus
CCCATGGCCTTGGTGTTATCAGCACCGCACTCTCCCGAGTGAGCCACGGGCCGGCCCTATTAAGATCTTATTTAACGCCTTTCAATAACATTTTGTAACTTTCTGCAGAAAGGTTTTACTCATTTTCTTAGGTTTGTTCCTAGAAATCATGCAACCTTTTGTTGATATTGTAAAGGGTTACTGCTGTAAAATATAACACACACAAGAAAAGAATATAAGACAAAATATACACTGAGGTTTTATCAAGGAGCTCGCGTTCTGCTCACGGTCCAGTTGAGAACACGGTCAGCCTCCCGGAAGCCCCGGCTGTCACTCCCACTGCCTGCCTGTCCTCGTCCCTCCCCACACCCCCTACAAGGTGGCAAGTGTTGACGTTCGTTGGAGATAACTGCCACCTTGTTTTCTTCATGCTCTCACCACCTGACTCTTCAGCTCCAACCATTCTGGTTTAGTTTTTAGCTTACTTGTTTGTTGATTTTTAAAAACAGCTTTATTGAGGAATCGCTTACATGCCATAAAATTTACTCATTTACTTTTATTTATTTATTTAGTTAGTTAGTTTTAAAA
>NW_007877850.1:0-567 GCF_000696425.1 Galeopterus variegatus
GCTCACTGCTGCTGCCTTGAAAGCAGTTGCCGAAGCTGAAAGTGGGCCCCTTCTCCCCTCCACCCAGCTTCCAGTTTCCTGCCAATGCCTTTCAGCGTCAGAACCTAACTTGAAGCCAGCTAGAAGGGAGACAAGAGCATCCCAGAAAGTCCCAGGCTCAGCATCACAGAGCAGAGAATGGAAGGGGGGTGGGTTTTGGAGCTGAGAGACAGGCACATGCCCAGCACCATCAGTCTGACAATCTGCCAGGCCCCTCTCTACTTGAGAAATTGCATTACATAAATATGAGAAATCTTCAAAAAAGTTCATGGAAAGATTTGTGTTATCTTTTAATTCCATTTTCCCCACAACCTTTTGAAGTGCCCGCATAAATTTATCACGTAGATATGCCATGCGTGCACTCATGCCACTTTCACCGACCCAGGATACCACAGGACATACACAGCCTCTCGGAGGGGTGTCAGTCATGACTCCTAATATAGAGCTCTAAAGGGGCTTGTTTTACCCCTTGGAATATTTTAGGTTAAGGGAAGAGTAAAGAAAAAAAAAAGTGCACCTTTTTTTGTG
>NW_007877851.1:0-567 GCF_000696425.1 Galeopterus variegatus
TGACTGCACTGAGAAATAGACTGCAAGTTTACCAGCTGCGGGATGTTAGCAACAGACACCGGCTGAATGCCCAGGAACCACTCAAGCCAGTGATTCCCCGGCGGACCTCAAAACAGCCACTCTGCAGCTGCTCCAGGACAGCAGGCCAGTCCCAAGGACCAGTCACCCTGTCTCAGTGAGACCGCCCAGGACACCTACCTCACCATGCTTCTGGAGAGGACCAAGTGGCGAGAGGCACAAAAGGAGAGACCGAGCATCACCTCAGAGAGTTGTTTAAGTGTATTACACTGATTAAAGTTAAAGCAGAGATTGAGTTCCTGCTGTTTCAGTTCCTAGCTGACAGGGCCAGATCAAATCAAATGCGGAGGAAAAAAATAAACTAACTTTCTCTGCATATCTGTGTTGCAGTGTGAGTATATTTGTGGTCCCTCCGTGTCCGTTGCTGTTTTCTGTCCACAATTTAAATCCTCTAAGTGGCCATCAGGCCCATCTCCTTGGATTGGCGGGTGGGAAGCTCTGCAAGGGGATTATGAGCGAGGCCTCCACCTCTCTGGCCTCTGTTTCCTC
>NW_007877852.1:0-567 GCF_000696425.1 Galeopterus variegatus
TACCAGAATTCACAAAAGTGCTAAAGATTTTGTGAAAATATTATTGTACTCAGGGGAAAAAAGGCCTAATGTTCTTAGTGTGTGATCAACTTCCTCATTTGCATTATACATTTATAGTAAACTGTGTTTGGAAAAAAATTCTATTGGACCCTATAAGGAGATGAGGGAATAACATTAGGCAGGTGTTAGTGAAAGCTATGGGAGATGCTACTTGAACTATAAATTATTATCACTGAAAAATTATGATAATTTGCTCAAAAATCTTTCTATAAAATAGAAAAATAACTTCTGCTTGAGACCACCAAATTGGCCTTTCCTCTTCCTAATACACTTAAAACACATTCTGCCACATACACACACTGTACATCATTCTGAGCTTAGCAGAGTACATAGCAGGCCCTTCATAAATGTTTGCTGAAACCATGAATAGATGTGTGTCCCCAATCAAACAGGGAGTTCCTGACGGGAAGGACTGCATCATGCATTTCTCTGGCTACAGACCACAGTTTTCTATGCATTAATTGAATGGTCAAGCAAAAAATAATTCTATATCAGAAACATTTTAAA
>NW_007877853.1:0-567 GCF_000696425.1 Galeopterus variegatus
GTGCGTGTGCGTGCGTGCACCCGTCATACGGCTTCTTATGCTGCCATTTAGCATTGAGTTGTAGAAAAACTCCTGATGTTTTTAACTTAGGGATGGAAGAATCTGTTCGTTTGTTTTGGTTTTTGTTGGGGGTTGTTGTTTTTTTAACTTTTATTTTGAATTTAAGATGTCTTTAACTCTGAGATTAAAAAACAAGTTTGTGGCTCTTAATGTTTTTCCTCATAGAATGTGATTGTTGAAGAACATGCACCGAAAGTTGCTTTCAAAAGTACAACGCTTTGTTGAATCTTAATAAATTGCAATTTTTTTCTTGGCTGTTCAAATTAATGTTATTTTAATTTTTCAGACAGATACTATCAATGTTTACTTTGTATGTGAAACTGGGAAAAATAGTTGTCCTGCCATTTGTAACATTCCCTGTCTCTTACCGTGTCCTCAGAGTTTACATATGTAACTAGTTATCTCAGAGTTTCAGTTGTTTGACTTGTAATGTTATCATTTCCTTTGTGATTTTATTGTTAACATTTAAATCTTACTAATAATGATTGAGATGTTCAGCAGAGCTCC
>NW_007877854.1:0-567 GCF_000696425.1 Galeopterus variegatus
GTTGGCAGAGGAGGGAAGCATGGGGACCGCTGGCAGGGGTCCCACGAAGTGAGGTCAGGAGGCACCACAGATACCCAAACATTGCCTCGCTTGCAGCTTTCTCTACTGGTGTCCTATGCAGAACCTCTCATGTCACCGCACATAGCTGGCAGACTTCTCCTTTAGGTCTATTCTAAGGCAATAAGGAATGTGACTCCTTATATTTCATGTCTCTTCTGTCAGGGAAGATACTGGTGCCACGTGCTGATGTGCATCGCCACTATTTAATGACATACACACCAGCGGTCCTAGACCCGGCTGTACTTTTCCCTTTGATGCAGGCAGTGAGGGATATTAAATGGCATTTCATTATGATCTACTGGCTAGATGTTAGTCATGGCTTATTTTAGAGTAAGACTGAAGGGAGCTGAAATAACAATATCACTCCAAAGTCAAGAAAGCCATTGTGCAAACATGAACAATCTCCGATCTCCCTCTGTTATTGATTTGAAGGTGTCTTGCTTTAGGCTGCACCATCTCATTTTTTGCTGCTAGTCTGGCCATTTTTAAAATCTAAAATATAATTGT
>NW_007877855.1:0-567 GCF_000696425.1 Galeopterus variegatus
ATAACAGTCTATTTGGAATTGCTAACAATTTAACTTTGATTATACAAAAATCCTACATATTAACTTGCCCCTCACATTATGTTTTTGATGTCACAATTTACATTTTTTATATTGTGTATCCATTAATAAATTCTTATAGCTATCTTTAATACTTTTGGCATTTAACCTTTATATGTAATTATAAGTGATTTCACACCAGCATTATAGTAATAGAGTACTTTGAGTTTGACTTTATACTTATGATTACCAGTTGGTTTTATACTTTTGACTGTTTTTATGTTATTAATTAGTATCTTTTTATTTCAGCTTAAAGAATTCCCTTTAACCTTTCTTGTACGGCAGGTCTAGTGGTGATAAATTTCATCTTTACTTTGTTTCAAAAAGTCTGTATCTTTTATTTCTGAAGGACAGTTTGTCAAAACACTGTTTGTCTTTTAGTTTTGACAGTTTGATTATAGTGTCTTGGTTAAGTTTTTTGGGGGGTTGAACATGCTTGGAAAATTGTGAGTTTCATGAACCTGGAAGTTCATATCTCTCCTATATTTGGGAAGTTTTTAGTCATTATTT
>NW_007877856.1:0-567 GCF_000696425.1 Galeopterus variegatus
TGAATCTACTCTAACCAGTTGAATCAACTGGCCAAAACCTTCCAAAATGAACTTATTCTCAGGAAAGCATCATGCAACTAATTATTAACTTTTTTAAATGTCAAAACAGTCTCTAGGATACACAGCGCCATTGCAAATAATAAGCCTAGAGTTTAATTCTGAACAGTGATATATGTTACATATCTGTGATTCGAATACACCATCAATTATGCATCAAAGATGCATCCCGGGGCCGGCCTGGTGGCGCACTGCGCTAGGGCGCCGCTTGGGAAGCGCGGCGGCGCTCCCGCCCGAGGGTTCGGATCCCACATACAGACCGGCAGACCGGCTCCCGCTCACTGGCTGAGCGAGGCGCGGGGGCAACACCGAGGGTTGCGATCCCTTGCCGGTCCCCAGTCCGGTACGGGGGCAACACTGAGGGTTGCGATCCGTTGCCGGACAGGGAAAAAAAAAAAAGATGCATCCCAATTTCAAAAACATTAAAAAGTTTTAAAATGTATGTTTAAAATCAAGAAAATACAGTAATCACCAAATATTACTGTATTAGTCCGTTTTATGTTGTTATAA
>NW_007877857.1:0-567 GCF_000696425.1 Galeopterus variegatus
GCTCACTGCTGCTGCCTTGAAAGCAGTTGCCGAAGCTGAAAGTGGGCCCCTTCTCCCCTCCTCCCAGCTTCCAGTTTCCTGCCAATGCCTTTCAGCGTCAGAACCTAACTTGAAGCCAGCTAGAAGGGAGACGAGAGCATCCCAGAAAGTCCCAGGCTCAGCATCACAGAGCAGAGAATGGAAGGGGGGTGGGTTTTGGAGCTGAGAGACAGGCACGTGCCCAGCACCATCAGTCTGACAATCTGCCAGGCCCCTCTCTACTTGAGAAATTGCATTACATAAATATGAGAAATCTTCAAAAAAGTTCATGGAAAGATTTGTGTTATCTTTTAATTCCATTTTCCCCACAACCTTTTGAAGTGCCCGCATAAATTTATCACGTAGACATGCCATGCGTGCACTCATGCCACTTTCACCGACCCAGGATACCACAGGACATACACAGCCTCTCGGAGGAGTGTGAGTCATGACTCCTAATATAGAGCTCTAAAGGGGCTTGTTTTACGCCTTGGAATATTTTAGGTTAAGGGAAGAGTAAAGAAAAAAAAAAGTGCACCTTTTTTTGTG
>NW_007877858.1:0-567 GCF_000696425.1 Galeopterus variegatus
TTTATTATTTTTTACAGTTTTGAAGGCTGGGAAGTGAAAGGTCCAGGGCACATCTGGTTCGTGCCTTCTTGATGGAGACTCCTTACAGGGTCCCATGGTGATACAAAGTATCACATGGCAAGAATGGAGAGAGCCTTTTCACGAGTTCTCCTTATAAAGCCACCAGTCTACACCCACAATAACCCAGCAAACCATTAACCCATTACTCCATGAATGGAGTCATCCATTCATGACAGCATAGTCCTCATGATTCAGTCATCCTCTAAAGGCCTCACCTTTCAACACTGCCACATTGGGGGAAATCTTCCACATGAGCTTTGGAAGGGACATTCAACCCATATCAGGGAGATTATCCTGCTCGGTGTAGCGTAATCACAAGGGTCCTTAAAAGTGGAAGAGAGAGACAGGGGAGATCAGAATGATGTGAGGTGAGAAAAACTTGGCCATCATTGCTGGCTGTGAACATGGTAGAAGGGGCCCCAAGCCAAGGAGCGTGAGCAGCCTCTAGAAGATGAAAAAAGGCAAGGATACAGGTTTTCCTCTCTGGAGTCTCCAGAAGGAACACAC
>NW_007877859.1:0-567 GCF_000696425.1 Galeopterus variegatus
AGCAGTGATTTTTCTTTGCTGCCAACTAGTGATGACAGCCTGTGACCTGTGTTTCTCCTGGGTAGCACAATGACTCAATATCCTTCCAACACCACTGTGGCTGGGAGGGATCTTCGCCTAGAGCAGCATTTGCAGATTGCAAGACACAACCCTTTCGTGTATTGTGAAATCAATTTCACTCTTTAAATGAACCTATTAGAAGAGAAAGGGATAGAAAAATATCAAGTACATGGCATGAAGTAAATGCAGGTGATAGATTATGAAACTCTACTATCAGTTACGTGTGTGTGTGTTTGCTTGGCTCGTAAAGTCAAATGGACAGGAATTTTTTAAGTCTACAGCAACTGATCTAGAGAGAGGAGCCATTAGAACAGCAGGATTCCAAAGCTTCCCTAGAATCCCTCTGTACTTTCAAAAAAATAAATAAATAAGTTTAATGCATAAACCCATTAAGCTTAGAATCCATCTTCAGGGCTCTAAGTGGCCGGCCACCACATTTGCTAAAAGCAGCAGACCTTTGACAGATTAGATTCTTTAATGCCCGCTGCTGGGTTCCTACAGGAAAAA
>NW_007877860.1:0-567 GCF_000696425.1 Galeopterus variegatus
CGTATATAGCATTTGATGCAGAGTTCACAATGATTAGGTACACAGTATTTCTTTTTTTTTTCTTTTTGTCTTTTTTCATGAACGGCAACGGATTGCAACCCTCAGTGTCGCGCCCGTACCGGACCGGGACCGGCAACAGGATCGCAACCCTCGGTGCTGCGCCCGCACCTCGCTCAGCCAGTGAGCGGGAAGCGGTCTGTATGTGGGATCCGAACCCTCGGCAGGAGCGCCGCCGCACTCCCAAGCGGCGCACTGTAGCAGTGCGACACCGTGCCAGCCCCCGTACACAGTATTTCTAAAATGCAATTCTAAATGCTATTCAGAAGACTAGACACTACTTTTTGTTCTTAAAGAATAGGACAACTTGAATCCACTTATAAAATTCTTGGGCCGGCCCGGTGGCGCACTGCTACAGTGCGCTGCTTGGGAAGCGCGGCAGCGCTCCCACCGCGGGTTCAGATCACACATACAGACCGGCCGTTCACTGGCTGAGCGAGGTACGGGATCAACACCGAGGGTTGCAATCCCGTTGCCGGTCCCGGTCCGGTATGGGCGCGACACTGAGGG
>NW_007877861.1:0-567 GCF_000696425.1 Galeopterus variegatus
TGAACTTATGGTAAACTCCAGGTCTAAAAGCCAACTCTGACATTGGGCGATCCTGGTTGCTGACCTCGTTTTGAAAATGTCTCCTTTTGATACACTTGAAGTGGAGCTACAACCTCCTTAGGTGGCTCTGGAGGCTGAGTTGGGGTCTCCTGCATGGTGGGAGAAGGTTTCAGCTCTGTAGTACGTTCTGTAGTTATGGTAAGTTCCAGGTCCAAAGGCTCAACTTTGACTTGAGTCAACTTTGGGTGCTGAGTCTGGACCTGGTCTAGATGTGGAGCTGTAGTCTTCTTCACGGGTGTAGAATGTTCACCCTCCATAGTGGGTAGACATTATGGTAAACTCCAGCTCCAAAGGTTGAACTGTAATGTTGGGCAATGTTAGATGCTCAGCTTCACCGTGACCTGCTGTTGAAATTGTCACATCTTGATACACTGGAGGTTGAGCTACAACCTCTTTAAGTTGCTCTGGCAGCTAAGTTGGGGACTCTTACATTGTTGGAGAGTACTCAACCTCCATAGTGGGTTCTAGAGTTATGGTAAGTGCCAGATTGAAAGGTTGAGCTCTCAC
>NW_007877862.1:0-567 GCF_000696425.1 Galeopterus variegatus
AGTATTAAACCAATCATAATTCTCATGTAAATTATTAAATTGCTATAAGCTATTCCATCTTTTATAAATCTTACTCAAGCAATATTATCTGAGATATTTTTAATACATGCGTCTAAATAACCACTAGTTAATGTACACACAACTAAAGAAAAGAAAAAATATTTCACAAAATGTCTGCTTATAATTTTCACAACTTAGTACAAGAGTGAGGATCACACATTTTTAAATTAATGATAAAAATCTGCTCAAAGGCCACAGGATAGCAGCACTTGTTTCGGCCATAGCTCCTAGATGGCCCCCAATTCACATCTAGAAAGGACAATAGAAAATGAAAAAAACAAACAAACAAACAAAAAAAAAACTAGGTTGCAATTCACAATATATAAAAGTCTCAAAAGAATACTGATGCAAAACATCCTGCTTAGGATATTTCCCTTTCTGGTAATATCTTGTGAGCCTCCAGCAGCAGTCAGCACTTGCCTCAAGGAAAGCATGGTACTAGATGGTTTGGTCAGTGCAAACACTGGTGAGTCCTTGTTTCTGCTCTCACGGACCCACTTCTCAGCA
>NW_007877863.1:0-567 GCF_000696425.1 Galeopterus variegatus
AAACTTAATCCTCAGGACGGAAATTGGGTAATTATCCTGGTAATTTGCAGACCAAATTCACTTTGGTCCAAATTACCTAGAAAATTAAGGGAAAGAAATAACTTGTAATTGAATGATCTAGATCGAGGGTCAGTAGTCTTTTAGATGTGAGTGGTCCTCTTGTTTGTTGCTTAGTCTTCTAGAATGGGCAATTTGGGGAGGGTCTGGGGCAGTGGGAGCGGATGGTAGAAGGTGACCCAGAGAGGACAGTCACCACTGAAAATGGTCCCCTTTCCCTGCAAAGTTCTAGTTTTGTGACACCAGAGCTAGACCATGCAGACTGTTGCTTGTTCTGTAGGTATTTATGCGGTGCCTAGGCAAGCACCGAGGGGCAAGGTCTTTTGATGATCGAGACAATGGCTTCAATTATCCAATAATGATAGTACTACTTGTTAACCAGCCAGTAGCTCTGAACTAAAAATGCTTGACTTGAATTATCTTGTTTAGTCTTTGCAGTCACCCTGTACGGTCAGCACTGGTAACATCATCCATCTCATTTTATTGATGAGAAACTTTAGCACAGAGGGT
>NW_007877864.1:0-567 GCF_000696425.1 Galeopterus variegatus
ATAATACAAAGGACAATAAGGAAGAACACATCTAGAGTAGGAGGAGGAACATCTCTTTTTCGGACACTAAAGGGAGAAGGTCAGGATAATGGAGGTGTACGATGGTTGTTGGTGCAAAGGAAAAAGGATACGGGAATCCAGGCTGGATCACCTGTTTTGTCTATGAAATAATTTTCTGTGAGATCATCTGAGGGAGGGGGATGCAGGGAAGACATAGGGGGCTGGAAGTGACCGTTGAGGTTTGAAGCCACCATTGAAGGGGATAGAGAAAGAACTGGCCACAGACCAGTAAAAGCAATGCCTGTTAAGGCACATCGAGGGCTCACCTGATATTAAAAAGCTCAAACCTCTCCTAGCACCAATCCAAAGGGATGTGGCAGCTTCTTGGGTTCCATATTGAATGTTGTCTAGGGTGAATCAACATTTTGTTCTGTTGGGGTCTCTATAAATTTGTGTATTTGGTTTAGGATTTTGTCAGTGTTATATTCTAAGCACTTGATTCTTACTTCATTTCTTGTTTCAGCTCTTCCACATGCTCTCAAGGTTCTGGGAATCAGGATTTCCCAG
>NW_007877865.1:0-567 GCF_000696425.1 Galeopterus variegatus
ACATATTGTCTTGGTCACAGCTACTCAACTCTGCCATAGAGTGTGAAGTGAAAACAGTCACAGACAATACATAAATGAATGAGTGTGGCAGTGTCCCAGCAAAACTGTTACAGACAGTAAAATTTGAATTTCCTAAAATTTTTTATGTGTCACCAAATATTATTCTTCTTTTGAGTTTTTCAACCTTTTAAAAATGTAAAAACTATTCTTAGCTCACAGGCTAAGAGAGGTGGCAGGCCAGATTTGGCCCAGGGATTGTAGTTTGCTGCCCTCTAATTTAGATTATTAGAATGCACATTTAATCAAAAACATTTCAGCTAAAGTCTCAGTATTCTACCAGACTTTATAACAGAGCTTCCCCTAAGTAACAGAACCATCTCTTTTGACTGGTCTCTGTTTCTTTGCCTGTTACATCTTTGCAGTGTTTTAATGAGAAGTAAAAAAGTCAAAAGGCATCTAGAAAGACTAAAAAACTATAGAGAGCCTAGAAATTCTACAAATGGAAATTTTGGTCCCTGGATGATGACACTCTTCATAATGTTCTCAAGTAATTTCTACATAAAACTT
>NW_007877866.1:0-567 GCF_000696425.1 Galeopterus variegatus
CTCTGACCTCACCGAGCGACTCGTGTCGAGGAAAGTGTCAGAGCCTCGGGAGTGAGGCATCAGAGGCCAACTCTGCCTAGCATGGTGGGCCTAGGGGATGGCCTAGGGGACCGTCCAAGGGAAACTGTCCAGCAAAAAGCCAGAATGTTTCACAGCGCGTACCGACAGGTGCTGTGTGCACACAGCTCGTTCACACCAGGCTCACTTGCAACTGCGTGGGGCCCGTGGGCCGTCGGCCGGCAGGAAGTGTCAGTCCTGCACAAACAGACCAGGGAGAGAGGCTCAGGGCAGCACACGCCCCACCCGACCTCGCACGGCACCCGAGTGCCCGACCAAGACGGAGGGCCGGTTTCTGACCTCCCTGTGGTGTCTCGCAGTCGGTTGGTCAGTTGGTCACAAGCTGCCTGTCTGTAAGACACCGGCTGGCTCATGGTCATGACGAGGGCTTTAGGGGAGAGGGGCAGAAAGACTTGACTGTTCCCGTTTGAGGAAAACTAAGGAAAGATGAGCAGACGTGATCACCGTCGCCAAGTGCTGCTGCACGTGGAGACACTGACAGACGTTGGC
>NW_007877867.1:0-567 GCF_000696425.1 Galeopterus variegatus
ATTAAAGATATCTGGGGCCGGCCCGGTGGTGCACTGGAGAGTGCGCCGCTTGGGAGTACGGTGGCGCTCCCAGATCCCATGTGGAGACCGGTTCCCGCTCACTGGCTTAGTGCGGTGCAGGCGCAACACCGAGGGTTGCGATCCCATTACCGGTCAGTAAAAAAGACAAAAAGGAAAAAAAAAAAGATATCTGGATTCTTCAAATTCCTTCTTCACTCTACTAGAATGTCTTTTTTTTTTTTTGGAGACTGGCCGCACCGCGCTCAGCCAGTGAGCATTGTGAACGCACCGGTCATCCCTATATAGGATCCAAACCCACGGCGGGAGCGCCACTGCGCTCCCAGCGCTGCACTCTCCCGAGTGCACCACTGGCTCGGCCCTAGAATGTCTTTTTAAAGCAAGGCTAAGTGAACTTTTCTCCTGTACAGGTCCAGGTGGTATATAGTTTAGGCTTTCAGGCCAAGAAACAATGCCAGCTCTTCCAGCAACTATTATCACTGTTAAACATTTTATCTTTAAAAATGCAAAAACCATTCATAACTCATGAACCTTACAAAAACAAGTAGC
>NW_007877868.1:0-567 GCF_000696425.1 Galeopterus variegatus
AAGTTAAATAACAGAAACTTTCTATAAGAAAACTCAAAAATTTACCAAAAAAGTGAATTCCAATTAAGTTTTTCTGTTTATAAAAATGCATAGATTACCCCTCTCCCTTTTCTGCCACCAAAGGACGTTTTAATCAAAGCAAATGTGACCTAAGAATATAAGCCTTATAAACATTGCTTCCTTCTTGAAAACTCAGGGGTTTATGACTACTCAATCATCACTCCAAAATCTCTGTAAGTGGGGGAGAAGGAGTTAATTGATTTTACATATGTATGTATATAAGAAATTGAGGCATACACATATTAATAAGTTAACAGGAGTCTGTAGCTGGGCCAGGAATAGAATCCAGGTTACATATTTTTAGACTAGTGCCTCTTTGATTTTCACACACAATATGATACTTACCCATATGCTTTAAAAGGACACAGCTTTCAGCAAGGAGAGTAGAAGGAAAGAGAGAATTCAAATAACCCTAGCACTGAATAAAAATCTTCATGACATAGTCATAAGCGTTTTGAAGTCTTCTCCTTAAACCACCCAGGCATTCCTTCAAATCTTTTTTTTTTT
>NW_007877869.1:0-567 GCF_000696425.1 Galeopterus variegatus
TACTTAGATCCATGTGCTTGGACTGATGAGTTTACTTAGATCGATGAGCTTGGTCTGGTGAATTAGAAAGAGGAGCTTTTTGTGATGAGTTTACTTAGATTGATGAGCTTAGTCTGATGTGTTTATTAGATGGATTAGATTGGTCTGATATGTTTACTTAGGTCGATGAGCTTGGTCTGATGAGTTTTCTTAGATTGATTAGCTTGGTCTGATGAGTTTACTTCGATCGATGAGCTTGGACTGATGAGTTTACTTTGATCGATGAGCTTGGTCTGATGAGTTTATTTAGCTCAATGAGCTTGGTCTTATGAGTTTACTTAGATCGATGAGCTTGGTTTGATGAGTTTACTTAGATCAACTAGCTCTGCCGATGAGTATACTTAGATCGAATAGCTTGGTCAGATGAGTTTACTTAGATCAGTGAGATTGGTCTGATGAGTTTACTTGGATCGATGAGCTTGATCTGATGAGTTTACTTAGATTGATTAACTTGGTCTGATGAGTTAACTTAGATCGATAAGCTTGGTCTGATGAGTTTACTTAGATCGATAAGCTTGGTCTGATGAG
>NW_007877870.1:0-567 GCF_000696425.1 Galeopterus variegatus
CCGGTCTGTATGTGGGATCCGAACCCTCGGCGGGAGCGCCTGCCACGCTTCCCAAGCGGCGTACTGCAGCAGTGCGCCACCGGGCCGGCCCAGAGCTGACATTTTGACAAGGTGGTTTTGTCATGAAAATATTTTGAAGCAGCCGGAAAAATGAACTATTAAATATTCACCTTTTAAAAAATTACCAAGTAATCTTTGTAAAAGAAATCATATCTTATTTTCACCCAGGTTCATTCAAAACAGCCACATCAAAAAGTTCAGCTTCAGTGGTTCATTCAGATTCATGCACTATAGTCATAAACACCCCTTAAACACCCCTGAAAAGTCCCTGATAACATCACAGCTCTCACAGTAAATGACTAGTTTTAAAAGTAATGTCCTTCATCATCTGGGAAAACACATTATCGTGCTTTCTCTATTTTGTTTAAAAAGGTAGTTGTACATCTCATTTACAAGTTTTCCCTAATGTGAAGCCATTCACTCATTCTATTGCTGCATGATGTCCCCAACGCAAGCCAGGGCTCAGCTCAGCCTGCCCTACTCACGCCTTGTCAGGACCTCAGTCCA
>NW_007877871.1:0-567 GCF_000696425.1 Galeopterus variegatus
AGTGATATGGATTTCAACAAGTGTGTGAGCCACTTCTAGCATTTTTGTGAATTATCCTTCCCAGACATTTTTGTCCAGAAGCATTCATTGGGTTTTGTTTAACCCAGTGAAAACATTTGCAAGCTCCAGTCTAGAAGATAATCTACTTATTTCAAGCAACATTGGTTACAGAAATTGCCAGCGCACTAAGAGATTTGGGTGGTTGCTTTGGATTTAGAAAATTACATCACGGGCCGGCCCGGTGGCGCATTCGGTAGAGTGCGGTGCTTGGGAGCGCAGTGGCGCTCCTGCCGAGGGTTCGGATCCCATATGGAGACTGTCCGCTCACTGGTTGAGTGTGGTGCGGGCGCGACACCAAGGGTTGCGATCCCGTTGCTGGTCGCGGTACGGGCGCGAGTCACGAAAAAAGACAAAAGGGAAAAAAAAAAAAAGAAAATCACATCACACTTTTGTAGCTTTAAAAGTTAAACCATGGGCTGACTCCGTGGCGCACTCGGGAGAGTGCAGCGCTGGGAGCGCAGTTCGGATCCTATATAGGGATGACCATGCGCTCACTGGCTGAGCGCT
>NW_007877872.1:0-567 GCF_000696425.1 Galeopterus variegatus
TTTTTTTCTTCTTTTACTTTAATATTCTCTACAACTTGTTTTATTTTTATGTTTTTTTTTTTTTCTTTCTTCGTGGTTTTAAATAATTTTTCTTCAAAATTATTTTTCACCTTTGTTTAAGGTGTATTTACCTTTGGGGCTCAAAAGAAAGATAATCAGGTTAACATGAATAATGAGGATGATCTTTTTCCATGAGAAGGGATGGAACTTCATGACCTACCTTTTTCTTTGAACTCTATCATGTTTACATGTAAATTGTAGTTATTGGCCACAAATAAGGATCACAGAAGATCCACACTGGCAATGAATTCAATCAGGGTTGAAAAAAAAAAAAAGATGGTATGGACTACTCTGAAATATGAAGCAATGAGTCCGAAGAATTTGCAAATATTTAGGTACATGTTGGCCAAGATGTACTTTCTTTTGTCTTTTATCTCACAATTATCTCTCTGCAGATTAATAATACCTTATATTTTGTTTGTACTCTACAATTTACTTGACTCTTCCATAAGTAATTTGTGAGTCTGGTTCTTAAAACTAGTGAAATACTGAATATACTATTATTTC
>NW_007877873.1:0-567 GCF_000696425.1 Galeopterus variegatus
TCCACAAGCTGTCCCACTAATGTCCTTTATAAAAAGAAAGAGAAATGTCATGGTTTAGGCTTCAATTCAGGATCACACGTGACATTCTGCTGCCATGTGTCTCCAGCCTCCTTAATCTGAAGCAGTTCCTCTGGTTTTTCATGACCTTGAAGCATACAGGCCATTTATTTTACAGAATGTCCCTCTATTTGGATTTGTCTGATGTTTCCTTATGATTGGATGCAGGTTATGCATTTCCGGCAGGAATATTGTGCAAAGGGTGTGTCCTTTCCAGCCCACGATCTCTGCTTGTCCCAGTACTGCTGGTGTTAGCTTGAATCACTTGTCTAAGGGAGACCCAACAGATTTCTCTACCGTCAGGTTGCTCTTATCTCCGAAGAGATGCTTCGAGACTCCGTAAACACCCTGTTCCTCGTCAAGCTCTCACTTAGTCATTTTAGCATGATGAATTTCTAACCCATCATTTCTTCTGTGGTTATTAGTTGCGATGTTACTGTAAGGAAGAGCTTTCTTTTTTTTTTTTTTCCTTTTTGTCTTTTTTCGTGTCCGGCAACGGATTGCAACCCT
>NW_007877874.1:0-567 GCF_000696425.1 Galeopterus variegatus
GTTCTCAGTAAATGTTAGTAAGCACTCAGTAATCTTAGCTGCTGCTGTTGTTATTGTACCTGCTGTAATCTTTATGATGAAAAGGAAAACATCTATGAAAATTTCTAAAAGCACATCATAATAAAAGGGAGGTATATATAATTAAAATAGTCCAAGTCCCAGGACCAATGGATATAAAATTTTTTTTCAGGGGCTACT
This sequence comes from Galeopterus variegatus, assembly GCF_000696425.1. Lineage (NCBI taxonomy): Eukaryota > Metazoa > Chordata > Mammalia > Dermoptera > Cynocephalidae > Galeopterus > Galeopterus variegatus. Next base: position 199 of record NW_007877874.1, read on the forward strand.
AGAGGGAGAGGGCAGCAAAAAATGTAGCTTCCAGTAGAGATAAGGGGAATATTAAAAAACAATTTCAAGGTGTAGTGGTTAAAGAAAAAAAAAGGGAAATATCTAGGAACAATCAAGAAATATAGAAAGAAAAATAAGAAAAAGTAGGGCTTCTGCGGAGGGAAGGAGAATGTGTGCATTGGAACAAAAATTGGAGGGAGGTTTTACAGAGAAAGGAAGGAAAGGGAATAAGGGAGAGAACATAATTATAACTAATTAAATAAAAAGAAAGAAGATAAAAACAGTCCAAAATAAATGAAATTCAAGTTAAAAAAATAAGGAAGAGAGAGAAAATTGGAAAGAAATATTGTGCTTCCATGAATGTGAGGA
>NW_007877875.1:0-567 GCF_000696425.1 Galeopterus variegatus
AGAGAAAAATAGGGAAGAAGATAGAAACCCCTCTGAGTATAACAGTGGGTGGTCTGTTGACCTCCAGAACTGTCATGCAAAATTTGTATTGTGCAAAGGAAATGATTTTAAGAGGCAGAATGTTCTGGCAACTTATAGTGTTGCTTAGTTATAGTTATTGGTTATTATTGTACACTGACAATGTCTGCTTCAATGTTTTACTTTGGTTTCCATCTTTTGCTTCAGTTTTTATCTATAATTTTTCTCCTTATAATTGGGAATTTTAAAAACATACAGTGAAGGAAACGTATAAAATAATTCTATTCACCACCCAGAATTGTTTTGGCACACTTTAGAACTACCAGCCTTTATTATTTTCATTATTATATTTGTATTTTTGTATATGATGTGTATATTAGTTTGGGTTTTTCCAAAAGCCAATTCTAAGACAAGGATTTGAATGCAAATAGTTTACAGTTATGCATCTCTTAATGATGGGGATACTTTCTGAGAAATGTGTCATGAGCCAGTTTTGCAGTTGTGTGATTTTGTCATTGTGTGAACATCATAGAGTGTGTTTACACAAAC
>NW_007877876.1:0-567 GCF_000696425.1 Galeopterus variegatus
GAAGTCCACAGATTGCCAAATCCTGCTATAGACAATAATGCAGGTAATCTGCATTTAAAAGGGTACATTTCCTCTATGGGTTTGATGAAGTTTCCATTTTCTTACTTTGAATGAAAACTAGGGACCTGTAAACAATTTTCTCCTGAAATTCTTTTCCTTCTCACCAAATGCCAAGATCAGGGATGGTTAAAGAGGAGTCTCCTTGGATGTGTACAATTGATTAGGATCTTCTCAAGCATTTACTCAACAAACACTTCCAAGTGCCCAGGCTGTGTGAGGTGCTGAGGCCATAAGAGCAAACCATGTCTGGGCATAGGCAGAGATGGTGCAAGGACGTTGGTCCAGACCATCCAGGGAAGCAACCCCTATAGGTCAACTCTCATGCCATGTGTGAATACGGAGTTGCCCCCACACATGGGATGCAGAAACACAGGGACACCCATTGGTATCTACTGCCGAGATCTCAGCTCTGAGGGTTTCTGTTTTTCTTGGGACCTGGCTGTTCAGCATTTTTCTTTGGCTCTCTGAGTAATCCCAGCACCTCTGCCAAATGTCATCCTCTGTCTC
>NW_007877877.1:0-567 GCF_000696425.1 Galeopterus variegatus
CTGGCATCCCAATCTCAGACTTCCAGCCTCCAAAACTGTGAGAAATAAGTCTCTGTTTTTTTTTTTCCTTTTTTTGTCTTTTTTCATGACCGGCAATGGATCGCAACCCTCAGTGTTGCCCCCGTACCGGCCCGGGACCGGCAACGGGATCGCAACCCTCGGTGTTGCTCCCCACACCTCGCTCAGCCAGTGAGCGGGAACCGGTCTGTATGTGGGATCCGAACCCTCGGCGGGAGCGCCACCGCGCTTCCCAAGCGGCGCACTGTAGCAGTGCGCCATCGGGCTGGCCCAATAAGTCTCTGTTTTTTAAGTCACCCACTCTGTGATATTTTCTTATGGCAGCCCAAGCTGACGAAGACAGAAAATAACTAAGTTTGGAGGGAGTCGAGTGAAGAAGCTGTTGTAACCTTACAGGTCATTGCAATGAGGGGCTGGACAAGGAGAACACTGGCGATTATCAAGAGCAGCAGGAGCAGCTGCCGTGCACATTTACTGAGGGCTCCCCATGTGCCAGGCATGGTGCTGAGTTCTGTACTCGAACCCTCTCATTCACTCCTTCACAGAAGG
>NW_007877878.1:0-567 GCF_000696425.1 Galeopterus variegatus
GCAAAATATGAATAGAATAACCAGTCACTGGTGACTTGAAGGGGTCGATAAAACTGTCAAGAATGCCTGACTTTATCTTTATCGTTGGTGAAGGTGGACTTTAAGTTCATGTTTCGATAGGATCTGGGATGACAGCTACAGCTGCAGGCAGCCCACGTCCCACGTATGTCTGGATGTCTCTTCTGCGCCCTTGTGGAATATTTCCATCATCCCACTGGCACATTCACCTTTGTTTCCTGCCGTAACAATTAATTTGTCCAATTAATGACATAGCTCTCCGATTATTTTCATATCCTCCCCTTTATTTTCCTGCTGATAACTGAACTGCAAATGTCTCTACCACATATCTCTACATAGCTTTATTGAAGTACAAACTGCATACAACACATTCATCCATTTAAGTGCACCATTTGGCATGTGTATTCTTTATGTCTTTCCTCATGTCGTCATCTCAGTGATTTCTCCACGCCCTACTCTTTAAATGTTGAGTCCTTTCCATCAACAATTCCTATATGTCATCTCCACTTTATTTTTTCCCTTGACCCTTATCCCTGACCCTTTTACTTT
>NW_007877879.1:0-567 GCF_000696425.1 Galeopterus variegatus
GTGCAGTTGGAATGTTGCCACTTTTGTTTCCAACTGCTTTAAAAATCATGAAAGGTGAAGGCGACTTTGGAGTCTCACCTGTGGAGAGGATGCTCTGCCCAGGACCTTCCTAGTCAGACCCGAACTGCTGTTCTGGGATACCCCAACTGATAGATTAGTTTGGAGATTGTTGTTTCTTATCTGGCTTGGTGATGTATGCTTAATGCTCTTATCCTTTCATTCTATATGCTTGATATTGTTTTATTCTGTTATTTGTTAATAAATTTTCCTATATAACATCAAGAGAGAGTGTCTTATTGCTTGTGGATCGAACTCAGTTTAAATTATAAACTGTATGTTTATACACTGCAGCTGTATGTAATTCTTTAATGTTACACCTTGGGAAAGGCATGAACCAGAGCATTTCTGCTTATGTCTACAGCAGGTGCATAGTCATCAGATAATTCAGTTTTAACTAATTTTGGTTTCTGAGTGTGTGTGTGTGTGTGTGTGTGTGTGTGCATGCATGCGTGCGTGTGTTAACGAAGGCTAAAATTTCTGTTAAAGAGAATCTGGTTGGCTTAGTTT
>NW_007877880.1:0-567 GCF_000696425.1 Galeopterus variegatus
CACTCTCAGGTAGGGAATTTAAAACACCTATAGTTAATATGTTAAAGACTTTAATGGAAAAGGTAAGTACGGTGTAATAATAACAGGTAATTTCAGCAGAGTTGGAAACCATAAGAAATAATCAAATGGAAAAGGTAGAAATCAAAACACACTGTAATAAAAATGAAGAATGTCTTTGATATGCTCATCAGTAGACACCACAAAGAAAAGATTAATGAACTTAAAGGTAAGGTAGTAGAAATTAATATAGAGAAAAAACGTGAAAAAAAAAAAGGAAACAGAACAGATTATCCAAGAGCTGTGGGACAATATTAAACGTTCTAACATAGACATAGTTGGAATTCCAGAATGAGAAAAAAGGAAAAAAGAGGCAGAAGAAATATATGAAGAAATGAGTGTCTAGAAGCAGCTACACCCCAATAGCAAAAACACAACCAGCATCCAGATCTTTGTTTTTTAACGCTACTGTCCAATGAAAGGAGCAATGGCTCTATGGAGAAATGGCGGATTTTAGGGCTGGGACAAGAAAAATACATGAGCCTAGAGCATCTGATAGTGCAAAAGAGT
>NW_007877881.1:0-567 GCF_000696425.1 Galeopterus variegatus
TAATAAAATTTAGAAATTTTGTTTTAATCTTCAGTTATTCCAATAATTTATCTCTTAATAACCAGCCTGAATTGAAGGGATGTTTGAAATTCTTAACAAACGCCATTTCTGTCTCTCACATCATCATACTACTTAGAATTACGAAGTTTGTACATACAATTATCCATATGAAAATCTATGGACTCTCAGTGGAAAGGAATAGCACCTCCTCCAAGGCCCCTGAAAGGGTATGATCTGTAATATTGCATAGATACTGGGACACATAGCAGTGCCAAGAACAAACACCATTGCCTGCCATTAGGCAGGAGGCTGCCAACTGAGGAGACCCATGTTCTGAATGAAGGTCCTGGGAGCTAGAAGACATTGAGGAGAAAATAGGATGATCTCTGTTCCTTCCCAGCCCAGCCAAGACTGCTCTATTGACAAACAAACAAACAAAAATGAACCCAATAATATTTATTTAGTTCCTTCTATGTGCTAGTGTTTGCATGAATCCATACTGCTGGTTTTAAGTGCTTTCTTCTATGTGACCCTGGACAAGGATGTAACCTCTTTGTGCCTCAGTTT
>NW_007877882.1:0-567 GCF_000696425.1 Galeopterus variegatus
GAAGGGGATTGAGCCAGCCGGGGGGGAGGGGGCGGGGCTCGGATTTCCAATCACAATAGAGCAACCTAAGAGGCCGCGGAGGGTGTGGGGCTCCGCCTCCTCCTGTCTCCTTGCAGATCCTGCGCCGGAGGAGACGAGCGCAGCAGACATCGTCTCCCTCTCAGGACTGTTACTCAGCGCTCTGCAAGAGCCCTCTCCTCCTGGTAGGTTTCAGCTTGGGCCCCTGAATCCTGGCTCACGAACACATCGGATGGGACGTTGCAAGACTGGGGGGAAGGACCAAGAAGCACATCGGTCATCTAGGGCCCTGAGCATCCCGTCTCGGCCCCTGACCGTCCCTCTAGGTTTGGGGCGGCTGGCCGCGCCCGGGGCCGGGGAGAGCAGCGTCTGCAGCGCAGCCCCCGGCTTGGGCCGCACCGCTGCAGGGCTAGTCTCTGGCCTGTGTTCTATCCCGGGAGAGACTTGTTGCATTTGCAGCTGTAACCGGGCCTTCCGTGTCCTTGAGCGGCTCGTGGCAGCAGCATCACGTCCGGGAGCCGAGACACGTGCCCGAGTTGCTTGGGGGGG
>NW_007877883.1:0-567 GCF_000696425.1 Galeopterus variegatus
TCATATCTGTTCACTTGTCTTAACATGTTCAAGGAATTGTTGTGATTGTTGTGTCTTCTTCTCCCCCACCGTTTGTTTGTATATTTATTTGTTTATTTTTAGCTCCCACATATAAGTGAGAAATGTGGTATTTCTCTTTTTGTGCCTGACTTGTTTCACTTCATATAATTTTCTCTAAGTCCATCCATGTTGATGTGAATGGCAGTATTTTATTCTTTTTTAAAGCAGAGCAGTATTCCACTGTGTAGATATAGCACATTTTCCTTGTCCACTCATCTGATGATGGACATTTAGGCTGGTTCCAACTCTTGGCTATTGTAAATAGTACTGCAATAAACATGGGAGTACAGGTATCCCTTCCACATGATGATTTCCATTCCTCTGGCTATATTCCCACCAGTGGAATAGCTGAGTGTACTGGATTAAATTATGTCTCCACAAACTCATTGAACCTTGAATTGTGTTCCCCAAGTCTTGTGTATTAGAAACTGAACCCCCATTGTGATTGTTAAGAGGGTGGGAAATCCTATTATGGTAATTGAAAGGTGGAGACTTGAAGAGGTGATT
>NW_007877884.1:0-567 GCF_000696425.1 Galeopterus variegatus
GCCGTGAAGAGAGGTGAGCACACCGCTGGCCCCCCAGCCCAGTTAAAGGACACTCAGACGTGGCGGGGGTTCTGTCAAGGCTGTTCCATTTATTATCACACAAGCACTGGCTTTTATAGGCAGATAGGGAGGGGAGGTTTTAACATTCAGCTTAAAGGTCAAGGGCATGTATCCTGTCTCAATGCCTAGCTTTACATAATCCTATCAACTTAAAAGTCAAAGGCATGCATCCTCCCTGACAAAAGGTATACACACAAACATCTGTTTCAGGCCTAGATGATCTGCCCAATATTGAAAGTGGGGTGTTCAGGTCCTCTGCTATTATGGTATTAATGTCTATTTCCTTCTTTAGGTCTAATAGAGTTTGCTTTATAAATCTGGTTACTCTGACTTTGGATGTTGGGTCCACAGCTGGTGGCTGACCCATACAGCACTAGCCTTGTTCCTTCTGGTGAGCAAGCGAACGGGCACAGATTACTTTCTCTCCAGTCCCCTTTTGAAGGAGTCGGGGGAAGAGAGCCGTGAAGAGAGGTGAGCACACCGCCGGCCCCCCAGCCCAGTTAAAGG
>NW_007877885.1:0-567 GCF_000696425.1 Galeopterus variegatus
TGGGGACAGAGGTTGCTCTGAGAACTGGAACTGGTAATTAACTCTGGGCTCTGGAGCCTCTGATGTCTTCCTCTGGTGAGTTTGGGGACATGAGAGTAAACGGAGGTGACCTTTCAGCATGAGGCTGGAGAATATGACACCTTATTTTTCTTCTCTTCTTAAGCCCTGAGGCCACATGTGACAGGGAACCGAGCAGTGCATTTCGGAGTCGTTAGTCCTGGAGAAGCAGGCCGAAATTGGTTTTCTCTGGTGAAAATTGCTTTGGGCTCCACTCAGGGAGCAGCACGAAGGCCTCTCTTCTGTAGGACACAACCCGCTATACCCAAAAGCTCACTCAAAATAGCTATGCCAGGAGATCGATCTGGGCCTTGGGGTGCCCTCAGGCCTTGCTGCAATTCTCTGTAGCGGAGAATAGTCTTTCTCTATTGCAGTATCCTAAAATAATACGCCAGACGTCTCTGAAATAATTGCACCAACTAAACAGATCTAAGTAGAAAAGAAAAACTCAAGACATTTTTATTTCTGGTATTTTCAGGGTGTAAAAAGTTTTCCATTCAAATGAAGAGT
>NW_007877886.1:0-567 GCF_000696425.1 Galeopterus variegatus
AACCATAGCAACAGCTGACTTTATTTTTCTCCATTCTCAGGCCTTGCTCTATGTTGGGTTGGTCCCAGTCTCAGGCAGACAGTCCTTGTGCAGGGCCTTGGGGGCTCCAAGATAATGCCCTTTCACATGACTGGCTACAGAGGAAACGGGATCATCTCCCTCAATTGTCTTAACAATTGGACTTACCTGTGCTTCACGTCCAACGGACCAGTCACTGAAATGGTCTCTGGAGGACTGAATATGTCATTTGGCAGGGCTGTGTCACATGGCCAACCTGGATTTAGAGATCCACAGGGCACAAGGGTTTGGAGGAGGCATTCTATTGAGTTAGTATAGGCCAAAGGAGGAGAATGTTTGCTAGAGAACAACTAGCCATACCACATACTAAGCCCTGTTTTAAAAGCTTATACCTATCAAACCATTGAATCATCACAATAATTCCTAAGACACAGGTACTGCTTTTACCCCATTCTTCATATGAGGAAATGAAAGCAACAGAAGATTAAGTAACTTGTCCAGCACCATGTAAGTAGTAAATAGCAGAACCAGCACTGGACCTGGGCTGCT
>NW_007877887.1:0-567 GCF_000696425.1 Galeopterus variegatus
CAACAAAAACAAAAACTTTGCAAGAATGTTAGATGCTCAATATGAAGCTAATTAAATTGCTCCATTATTTTAAAGACTTGATGCAAATAAATGAGCCTCTATTTGACTTTTGTGCTAGAGGTGCTCTTCTCTGAATGGTCCAGGGACCATGACATTGATATTCTGAGAAGGAAATAGAATTCTAGCACATTCTTCAGCCAGCACTGGCTAGTTTGATCATGATAGTATTGATTAATGGTTTTAAGGTTTTCGAGTCATCCTAGAACAAAGTATAGAAGACTTGACTGACTGCAGGTTAAAATTTAAATACTAACTACCTTGACTGTAAAATTTACAAAGTAGCTGATTGAGGGTGGGTTGTGAGGGAGTGTGTGTGTGTGTGTGTGTGTGTGTGGAGGGAAAGATGTAGAAGGAAGAGTGGGGGTGCACGTATCCAAAGGGGGAGACCAAGAGACACCATCAAACACTGGTGAAACAGGAACAGAAATTGTAGTACATTATTTAAGCTTCTAAAGGTAACCAATAGAAAAACCAACAGTAACAGACTCATAAGATTTGAGGGGGAGA
>NW_007877888.1:0-567 GCF_000696425.1 Galeopterus variegatus
CATCTCTTTGTCAGAGGACAGCCCTGCTTTGCTTGAGGGCGTTAAGAACTAGAAGTGCCTCGGGGTTTACTCCCATAATAAATGACCGATGGGATACAATGGACGGATGCTCTGGTCCTTACCCTCTGAGCAGGACAGTTCTGGGGCATGACTCTGACTTCAGAGTCCTTGAAAGACTGAGCCAAACTTACCCGCCACGGGACTTCGCTGGATACCTGGCCTCCCTTCCCCACTCTCTACTGAATTTCCCCCGCCACGGGACTTCGCTGGATACCTGGCCTCCCTTCCCCACTCTCTACTGAATTTCCCTGGAATCATTTCTTTATAAGTCTGTTATACTACGTTTCAGGGTATGCTTCTGGGAAACCAATATAAGCCAAGTGCTTTCTTTTCTGGCCAAAATTCTCTCCTGCTCCTGAGAGAAGCTTCTAGCTCTACCAGAAACTCCATCAATATCAAGGACACCCTCTCCTGCCTGCTCTGTCCACGTCCCATCCTGGCACACTACTAGCCAGCACTAAAGACAGGTTCCCAGGAGTTCTGCCGGACTCCCATATCCCCCACCTT
>NW_007877889.1:0-567 GCF_000696425.1 Galeopterus variegatus
CTCTTTCTTTTTGAGAAGCTCTTTCATCTCTGTGCATCAATCTTCTCATTGTGCAACTCTCTCCTCTCTATTACTGACATACAAAAAAAATTACTTCCCTGAAAATTTTATCTTCCTTGGATTACTCAAATCCTCAGCTGTTGCTTTGCAACTGCCCGAGACTGCTAGGATCTCTTTGGATGTCTCCTCACTGCACCCTGAAAACTGTCATGCAGTAAGCTGAGTCAATCATTTATTTTGCTTTTTTTTCTCTCGGAAATCACTATCTTATGCCACCTATTTTTCAAAGTATAAGAAATGCTTCGTCTGTTTTAATTTTTAGTTGTTTAAGATGGTAGGGTAAATCTGGTCACTGTTACTCCATAATGGCTGGAAGCAGAAGCTAAGGTTTGTTTTTTGATTGGAAAATCCTGAAGATACTCTGTTTAAGAGAAAATGACACTTATCCATAAGATTGAAATACCATGGAATGTTAGTGAGAAAGATTGTTTTGTTGATTTTATTTAATAAAAAATGACTTACCCTTTCTACATATAAGTCTGAGTTTGATTTCACCAATGTTTACAT
>NW_007877890.1:0-567 GCF_000696425.1 Galeopterus variegatus
TAATAGGACTTTATGCCTGGAAGAGAATTTATTCAGTATCTCATCTAACCTTTTTTTTTTTAAAGTAAAAGAGGCCTAGAGAGAAGTGGCTGGTTGGTCCAGGAGCAGAGAAGGAGCTGAAAGTGGAGTTTGGGTTGAGGAAGAACTGAAGTGGCTTTTCCCAGGCTCAGTCCCCTATTCAGCCTTCTTCATCACTAAGGTAGGGATGACACACATTCTCTCACTTAATCTTCACAAATACTGTACAAGATACATGTATTATTATTCCCATTTTACAGGTTAGTAAACAGAGGTTGCTCGAGGCAATGTCTGGTCCGATACCATGAGCTGGTGTTATGTGGGTGACCTCTGAGCCCAAGCTCCCGACCATCACACTGTCCTGCCACCAGGCAAAAGCAGTGGAGGGAGGGACAGCCTACTGGGAATATCTCCACTCCCCACCCCCAAGAGGTGAGGATAAATGACAAGAATTTATTCCCATTAAATATCTGACTTTATCCTGGCTCTATATGTCAGGATAAAATTTTGGAATGAAACAGCTGTCTTTATTTATTTATTTATTTATTT
>NW_007877891.1:0-567 GCF_000696425.1 Galeopterus variegatus
ACAGACGAGAACCTTCTGGGATCCCCCAAACAGGAGAGTGTTGGGGAAAAAATCTTCACTCTCACCCAAAGGAGAAGCGGAGTCTGGGTGGGAGGAGCCTGACATCTGCTGGGCCATGGGACAGCCAGGGCACTTGCCCCTTCTCCTCCCTGGCACTGCCTGCCAAGAGCATGGTGAGAAGGGCAGGCCCTGGCTTGCCTTCCTGTCCCAGCTAGGCCAGGGCCTGGCTCCCCTAGGCCAGCCTGGAGGCCACCACTGTCTCCACGTCCTGTAGCCAGCCCTCGATTCCACCCATGACACACCCTGCGAGGCAGGCAGCAACACTTTGGGCAGCTGACTGGGTAAGGGAGTGAGTCCAGAGCCTGCTTAGTGGGCTCAGGTCTCTCCCAGGCAGAGTCTAAGGTCTGGACTTGGGAGAGGACAGGGTAGGGGGTCTTGACTTTGACCATAGCAGCATTTTCCAATTTAGTCTTGCAGGGAGCCCTGGACTTTAGAGCAGGGGTGATCAAACGTTTTCTGTAAAGGTCCAGATAGTGAATGCTTTTGGCTTTGTGTCCCAAACTGTCT
>NW_007877892.1:0-567 GCF_000696425.1 Galeopterus variegatus
CAATCCCAAGTTTTTGGTAAAACTATAATAATCCTTTGGCATAACTATAATAGTACTCTTTTAGTAACTGATAGAAGAAGCAATCAAAAAACAAAACTCAGGACAGATATAAAGGATTTAAACAACATGATTAACAAGCATGAAACAATGCATACGTATAGAATACTGCAACCGAAAAATCCACATTAGTACTTTCAAACACATAAAATAATTATAAAAATTCTCCATATATTTAACCAAAAATAAAATACTACCAACTTTCAGAAGATTTATTTCATACAGATCATGTTGATTCATTGAATGCAATGCAACAATTTAGAAACTATGACCAAAAAAAAAAAGAAAGAAAGAAAAAAGAGAAAGAAAGAAAGAAATATCTATGTATGTGAAAAATAAGAAATATTTGCCTAAATAACCTAGTGCTTGAAAAGAAATCATAATGAAAATTAGAAAATAGTTTTGAACTAACTAGCAAGAAAAAATTTTATGTACCAAAGTATATAAGATAGGGGAGACATCATCAAGATGGCTGACTAGAGATGCCCAGTATTCAACTCCTTCACAAAG
>NW_007877893.1:0-567 GCF_000696425.1 Galeopterus variegatus
GGAAAAAAAAGTACTTATAAGAGCACACATAAAACCACTATGTATTTAATCTTTAAATATACCTCTGTGTGTGCATACACACATAAAATTTTCTAGCTTTGTCAACTAAAAAAGCCTATAAGAGATCTACAATAACCAACCCCTGAACAATGAACATTACTTGTGTGCAGACTATGATCTTAAAACGTCATTTCAGAGTGAAAGAAAGAACTTGAAAAATAGCTCATTCCAGTGTGAGAAATGGAATAATGGAATTGAAAGATAAAAGGAGTCTTTCCATGAATGTTTTAAAGTATCCTCATATTAGTTGAGCCTAAAACACCTTGTCTTACCAGGTAGTAAGGAAGATATCAAATGCCACAAAGGTTGTGACAAAAGGACTCAGGAGCCAACTTAAAGAGGCTCCCACTAACCAAAGATGAAACAGTTTAAGCTTTAAAAGGGAGAAGAATTGCAATGGATCAAAAAGCCTATCAAAAAGCTTTAAATCAATGAGTTTATAAAGATATTTAAAATGTAAACCAACAAACTAGTTGCCTTCAAAATAGCAATTCATTTTCTGGAAAA
>NW_007877894.1:0-567 GCF_000696425.1 Galeopterus variegatus
CAATATGGAGGTTCCTCAAAAAATTAAAAATAGAACTGCCATACTATTTAGCAATCCCACTACTGGGTATATATCCAAAACAAATAAAATCAGTATGTTAAAGAGATATTTGCACTCCCATGTTTATGGCAGTGTTATTCAGTAGCCAAGATATGGAATCAACCTAAGTGTTCATCAATGGATGAATGGATAAAGAAAACTGTAGAATACAATTGAGCCTTAAAAAGTAAGAAAGCATGGATGAAACTATGTTAAGTGGAATAAGCCAGGCACAAAAAGACCAATACCACGTGGTCTCACTCATATGAGAAATCTAAAAAATTTGATATAGAAATAGAGAGTAGAATGGTGGTTGCCAGGAGCTGGGGTTGTTTGTGGGTAGGGGGTGCTGTGGAGATGGTCAAAAATATATAATTTTAGTTAGAAATGAGAAATAAGCTCAAGAGAATCTATTGTACAACATGGTGATTATAGTTAACAATCTATCATACTCTCAAAAAATGCTGAGTAGATGTAAAGTGTTCTTACCCCCAAAATAACTGTGTGAAATAATGCATATGTTAATTA
>NW_007877895.1:0-567 GCF_000696425.1 Galeopterus variegatus
AAAATAAAGAAAGAGACTTCCTGCTCGAAGGAATTCTTGGCAAAGACTACAAATGTTGCCCGTTTGACATGGAAAAGGCTGCAATGACGTGTCTTTGAGTGAGGAATAAAGTAAGAAAAGGGAACTTTGAAGAAAGGTGATTTGAAGTTGGCAGAGGAAGGGCAAGTCTTCTCGGTGAGGAGCGCCAGCCTGCAGGAGAAGGGCAGGCCCGGGGAGGGAGACGCTCTGGGAGAAGAAAGTCAAATCAGCACATGGTCTCTGGGGCCGGTCAGCCTCTCTCCACTAACCTCCCATCAGCCCCCCTGCAGCCCTTCTCTCCCACAATGGGTTTGCACAAACTAGTGGAAGAGGGGTCAGCAGACACTCGCACCCAGCGACGCCTGCATCGACAGTGAGAAAGTCCCTCCAGGCTGCAGGAAGCGCAGCCCCGAAGGGCGAGGGGACAGGGAAGGATCAGTGCAGTGAAAATGCCAGGACGTGAGCTCCCTTTCCAGTCAGCAAAAGGCGACTCCCAAGCAAAATTCTTTCATAACGCATCCCCATTTTTACTGATTCGATCACTCGCCT
>NW_007877896.1:0-567 GCF_000696425.1 Galeopterus variegatus
GCGCACCGGCCATTCCTATATAGGATTCGAACCCGCGGCGGGAGCGTCGCTGCACTCCCAGCACTGCACTCTCCCGAGTGCGCCACGGGGCCGGCCCTAGATTGGTAAATTGGAATATAAGATGATTTAAAAAATGAAAAATGGAATGGTTTCTTTGGAAGTCTAGAATAAAGAAAATTAGGGAATGTCTTGTACAGTAGGTTTGGTAGATAGCTGAGCAGATTATAAAAATGTGCAGTTAAAATTATCCCTTCAGTATAGAGAGCCATCTGTTTAAATCTGGGTTTAGCTGCCAAAATAGTAAAGGTTTATTTATTCGAAATTGTATATCCTTTTTATAGAGCTAAAAGTTTATATTGCAAATACCTTTCTTTAAAGGCAGAGTGTAAACTCTTAGGAATAAACTGTTTAGTTCTTTAATGACCAACTTCTCCACTCTTGTGATCCTGACAAATCTTGCAGAACTCTTAACTAAAGCAAGTTCTATATTGGTAATACCAAGGGTGAGGGTTCCAATCCCTCTACTGGCCAGCCACAAAAAAAAAAAAAAAAAAAGTTTTATGGCAG
>NW_007877897.1:0-567 GCF_000696425.1 Galeopterus variegatus
TTATCTAAGTAATTCCACCTCTCAGTGCTTTCTGCCCAAGAAAGCAGTATCTGTTCCTAACCCACACATTTTTATAGTATTTGGCCCAGTTACTTTATCTTTCAAGGATACATGCTAGAAATGTAGAGATCTAAGTTCCTCAGGTCTGAATTGTGTTGATTATAACAGCAGATATTAGGGGTATAGGGTGTGTTCTGTTAGCTCTGAAAACCAAATATTGAGTACCAGAAGTATCCATAAGTTTTTTTCACAAATTTGTTATACAGAACCCCTAAAATCACAGGACTACTCCTCTGCTTTAGTGAGGCCTGTATTAGTTTTCTAGGGCTGCCATAATAAAGTACTATGAATTAGGTGGCTTTAACAATGCAACTTTGTTGTCTCACAATTTTGGAGGCTGTAAGTACAAAATCAAGGTATCGACAGGGTTGGTTTCTCCTGAGGGTTGTGAGAAAGAATCTGTTTCGTGCCTCACACCTAGCTTCATGTGCCTTTAAATTTTTTTTAATTATTATTAGCATATTTATTACTACAAATCATGATTTTTCTTTATGCCCTTTACCTGAC
>NW_007877898.1:0-567 GCF_000696425.1 Galeopterus variegatus
GAACCAACTCATATTTAGAAAGATCATTTTAGCAGCATCAGCCAGGATGGACTGAAGGCTCCGAAGTCTGAATGTGCAGAGCAGAGTAAGGAGATGATGCAAACGTCTTTATAAGATGGCAAGGGCTTTGTCAACGTGAATAAGGAGCACTCGAGTGTTCAGGAAACGTCTCAGAGGCATGATCCGGGAGACATGGTGACCAGGTAGAGATGGATAATGGCGAAGCGAGGTAAGTTTAAGGTAATTCCTGTTTTGTGCCTTCGTTTGGTTTGGTTTTGCCTTGAAGGCAGAGTGAATTGTAATGCCATTTACCAAGGTCAGGAATGGGGGAAGAAGAGCATAATACGGGAGAAAGCTGAGGAACGTGGTTCTGGACATCAAAAGTTTGGGATGTTGCCATAGATCTAGTAGGCAGTTGCATATCTATGCATCTGGGTTGCAAGAGAAGTCAGGGAGGCAGTGGAGACTTAGGGACCACCAGCAGAACTAGGAGTTGAAATACTGAGCAAGGACGTGGGGGTGCACTGGTGAAGAACAGGCGAGGCCTGAGAGAAGAGCCTGGAAGAA
>NW_007877899.1:0-567 GCF_000696425.1 Galeopterus variegatus
ACATGTATGTTTTATGATATTCTAGTCACTGTAAATATTGCTTTTCACACTGAATTTTATGTGATCCTCACAACAATCCTATAAAATAGGTGCTATTGGCATTTCTCATTTGACAGAATAGGACTTATTTATTTATCTAGATAATTAATTGTATGTACATGTGGGGTACAATGTTGATTTTCAATAATTGTGTACAATGTGTGATGTTTAAGTCAGTATAGTTAGTTTATTCATCATTATAATACGCAATCATTCTTTGTGTCCATTGACCAATTCCTCATTAGCCCCCCGCCCCACTCCACCCTTCCCTTTTTCCACCTCTAGTTTTCTAAAAGTTTAATGTATTACTGTGATTATTGTTGTTTCTTTCCTTCTTTCTCTCTGTCTCTCTTTATTGTTCGTTTGTTTGTTTATGGATTCAGCTCCCAGTTATGAGTAAGAATATATGTTATTTCTCTTTCTCTACCTGGGTTGTTTCACTTAGAATAATTTTCTCCAAGCTCATCCACGTTGCTGCAAATGGTAGAATTTCATTCTTTTTTATGGCTGAATGATCTTTCTTTGTTT
>NW_007877900.1:0-567 GCF_000696425.1 Galeopterus variegatus
TTCATACTCCCTTCCTTGTTTTATTTTTTTTCTGTGCCAGGTTTCATTGCATTCTCACATATGTATGTACATTCTTAATATACTTATATATTTTGCTGTTGATGTCTACCCTCTAGAATATAAGTTTCTATCCCCAGTGCCTAGGCCAGTGCCTGGCAGGAAGGTAATAACATGAAGTAAATAGTTATTCTAAGAGTAAATGAAAGAGATGGAGAGATCAGGTCAGGCAAAGCTCTGGATTGTATTAGGGTAATACTTGGAGAACCATCAATCACACTTGATGGCAGTGCTCAGCCAAATGTATACTTACCATTGTCGCTCAATTGTTGGATTTTGGTATAAATGCACGGAAAGCCAAAGAGATGTGAGCATAGAATTAAAAATTGCAATTTTGGATAGAATGAAAGTCATGGATTTATTTTGAGTGGAAAACCAGATTTAAAATATATGTCTTCACTAAATTAAGTTTAGAAATATAGTTTATAAATTTCTAAACTAGAAATTAAATTTTATACCACCTCCGAACAAGTCGTTGTTATTATTTTAAGTAAATTGGAGTCTATTGGG
>NW_007877901.1:0-567 GCF_000696425.1 Galeopterus variegatus
GGTGAAATTCGGTACCGTGTTGCTGATACATGTGACAGCCAGAAACGGCCGAAGAATGTTGGGCCCAATTCTGCCCGCCCACTGCTGATTCCGTTCTCTTTGCCCTGTGCCTGGTGAACGTTGAGGCCTGGTTTAAAGATGTGGAAACACATGAACATCAACCAGAGGAGAACCGCAAAGGCTATTAATTCTGAGCTTGCTGTAGCAAGGGAGTCAGCCACCACCACTGTGTGTGGCAGAGACTCTGTACTGGGCCATATCTGTTGCATATAACAGAATACCCGAAACTGGGTTATTTGTAAGAAAACAAAACTTATTTCTTTTAATTTTGGAGGCTGGGAAGTCCAAAGTCCAGGGAACACATGTGGTGAGGGCTGCCTTCTGGGTGGGAGCTTTCTACAGGGTCCCTTGGTGACCAGGGTGTCACATGGCGAGAATGGGCTGAGCAAGAGAGAGCTGACCTTCGCACTCACTGTCCTTACAAAGCCATCGGAAGCGTGCCCATCACTCCATGAGTGGATTAAACCATTCACCCGGGCACAGTCCTCACAATCTAATCACCTCTTA
>NW_007877902.1:0-567 GCF_000696425.1 Galeopterus variegatus
AACAGGCCATGACAACAGAGTTTGTGGTGTGCTAAGTCAAGGAGGAGAGGGCGCTAGCAGAGCCATAGAATGCCACCTTTCCCAGAGTTGGGGTGGGGGTGCTCAAAGAAAGCATCTCTGAGCTGAGATTTAAAGGATGAAGAATTAGCCAAGTAAAGGAAGAGAGAGAGGAAGGGAAGGGTATTCCAGGCAGAGGCAGCCGAAATGTCAACAGAGAATGGTTTTGCAGAAGGGCAGAGCTCTGTATAGCTGCAGCATGGGCTGTGAGGGGTAAGGAGACGTTATCGGAAGGCTTGGGCAAACGTGGCACAGATTTGGCTCCTGCTTTCAGCTTGTTGGTTTAAGTGGTAGTTAGAAACTCAAAAGCACCCATGCTTACAGATTTCTGGCCACATACTTCCTAGATATATAAACCTGTCTGCAGAAGAGGAGCAGGGTGAGAGTTGAGATTTCTTCCTAGATTAATTTTCCTGGATAAATCCCTATCTCATCATCCTATAGCTGGGAATATACCTAGTACAAGGAAAAGTGAGAACTCTCAAGGACTTTTTGTATTCTGACAGATTG
>NW_007877903.1:0-567 GCF_000696425.1 Galeopterus variegatus
GGATCAAATGAGGAATTCTATCATCCCAGGGATACTGGAAGGACAGAATGCAATCATGCATATGAAAATGCTTGGAAAAGGCAAAATACTCTCCAGATGTCACTGGTTTTTTTAATACATGAGCATGTTGTGTAAATAATGCTTATTGTCTTACATAACAGCCTAACTCACAAACAAGGAAGTTACATTTTTTTTTCTCAAAGACACTAAAAAATCAAGGCATACTTATTTTATCTTACTCTCAAAGACACTAAAAAATCAAGACATACTTATTTTATCTTACTGTGTAATCTAGATAATTAAGGCAATTGGCATGGCTTCATGCAGCATCAAACATAAACCTCTATGTACACATCAAGGAAAATTATCAATATAATAACTATATCTTCTATAATGCAATTCTTTTAAATTCTTTTTTTTCATTAAAGAACTCCCCTAATATATTCCCAGGTAAAATAATCAATATGCAATTTAGAAAACAAATGATTATAAATACTTAAAATATGAATTTACTTTTCCCATCCTGTCACTTGTTATTGCAACATTTATAGCTTTAAATATTAGCAC
>NW_007877904.1:0-567 GCF_000696425.1 Galeopterus variegatus
CGGTGCGGGGGCGACACTGAGGGTTGCGATCCGTTGCCGGACACGGAAAAAAAAAAAAAAATCAAGGTTGTATGTTTTGACTGCCAATCACTGCCTTTGATGGCTGAGGGGCCAGCACAGAGGCTGGCCATTGTTTCAACCCTGATGGGCTCAAGAAACTTTCCAGCCACTAGGGATTTAGACAGACTATCTCCCACCCCTTCTGGGAGATAGAGATTTAAGGAAATATTTGTCAGATCACTGGTTGGTCACAGAAATAACAGAACTAAAATTTCAATGACCATATTCAACAAGGAACATACACTTTTCAAAAATAGCTAAGGAAAGTCACAAACAGATGCATCCAGCCCTAAACAAGTAAAAATCAGCAATCTCTGAGGAACAGGTGAACTAGATTTCTAATGTTACCAAACATAACACTCAGAATTTCCAGTCCTCAATAAAAAATTTTAAATCATACAAAGAAACAAGCAAGCATGGCCCATTTATAGGAAAAAAAGAATTCAACAGAGGGCCGGCCCGGTGGTGCACTGCTACAGTGCGCCGCTTGGGAAGCGCAGCGGCGCT
>NW_007877905.1:0-567 GCF_000696425.1 Galeopterus variegatus
TTTGAGACCGGCCGCACCGTGCTCAGCCAGTGAGCGCTGTGAGCGCACCAGTCATCCCTGTGAGCGCACCAGTCATCCCCATATAGGATCCGAACCCGTGGCGGGAGCGCCGCTGTGCTCCCAGCGCCCCACTCTCCCGAGTGCGCCACGGGCTCGGCCCTTAAGTGTGCTTTTCTTATTTTTGTTTTAAACTTGGTGCGGACCCTGCTCAGTCTCTGGAGGTAGGCCACAATTTCTCTGTGAAGCTCGTACTTCTGACCCTTTACATTAAACCTGTTTCACTTTGTACTGTGATTCTGTTCTTGAATTCTTTTCTGTGGCGAAGTCAAGAACCTGCCAGAGGACAGGGTGGGTCGAGGCTGGCTGCTGGACCTTCTCAGACCCTCTACTCAGATATCAGTTTTTGTATATAACCTATACACATCCTCCTGCATACTTTAAATCATCTCTAGATTACTTACAATACCTAATATGATGTGAATGCTGTGTAAATAATTATTATGCTTTATCTTCATTTGTATTATTTTTTATTGTCTCATTCTTTTCATTATTTTTCCCCTAATATAT
>NW_007877906.1:0-567 GCF_000696425.1 Galeopterus variegatus
AACATGGGAGGTATTTGGAATTATCTATTGCACTTTTTATGATAATACCCAGTATTATACATTTTTAAAAACCATCATAACCATTTATTTATTTAATGGTAAGCACATTTACTATTAAATATACATTTTTTCAAACTAAGTTCCTTTTAAATAATCCTGTGTAATTTCAAAAGTAATTTAAATTGTATTTCTTTTAAAAAAAAACTATGATACTAGCATTGGAATAATTACTGATATGTTTTATTGTATCCTTGTTACTCTGATATATTTGTAGTCATGAGTAGCCACATTCATGAGTATCACCTACGTTGCTGATTTAGATTACTGATCTGGATATACACTTGAGTTTACATTTTGGAGATCTATATTTTATACAGCTTATTATCTAAGTAAATATTAATATGTAAATTTTTATGTAGTTTCCAGGTTTGGTCTTAAAAGATACTTAATCTTGGCATTTTGTGTAATCAGTATTCCATATGTATTTATTTATTTATTTTATTTTATTTTTACCTATATAAAGATGACCGGTAGGGGAATCTCAACCCTTGGCTTGGTGTTGTCAGC
>NW_007877907.1:0-567 GCF_000696425.1 Galeopterus variegatus
TTATGGCTGAAATAGCACCTGGCTCGGGTCTCTCTCTCCCTTTTCTCCATCTTGCTGAACCTGAAAAAAAGACTAAATGTGAAACAGAGACCTATAACCGTATCCCTAAAAGTCTTAATGTGGAACCATTTATCAAGGAATTGGGGGTGTGAAGAAACTGGGTGATCTTTAAGGATATGGTCTTGGTCCTCCAAAAATGCAATAAAGGCCGCAGCAGGGTGGGGCAGTGGGGGTGGACATGCAGAAGAGCAGTCACACTTGGCACTCCTTTGGGGTCTGGGATTATTGGTTCCACTTCTGTTTGTTACAAGGTGCCTCGTGCAATGTGCTGAGCATGCAGCACCTGCAAGTGTTCTTGATTTTTGAGAATTTTCCCTGTGCCTGCTCATGCTCAACAAGGAGCCTTCTGCTTTGGTCTTCAGCTTCCTTTGAATAACCAAGGTTATGTCTCTATGTCACATTTCCTTTTCGTGATTGTCCCTCTCTTCTGAAAGGAGAGGGCTCACGTGCTCCACACTGAGTCTCAACCTCTTACCCAAAGACCTCAGTCTGGGGATTTATGTTTTG
>NW_007877908.1:0-567 GCF_000696425.1 Galeopterus variegatus
CGGCTGCTGGGTCTAGTTTTTTAGACAGATATGCTACAGGCCTTTTACAGGGCTCCAGTTTGTTTTTTCCCTGCAGTACGCACATTGATCCTCTGCCAGGGGTCCCTTCCTGTTGCCCGGTACTGTCTTACTGGGCTCCCTAGTTTCCCTGACTACAGTGGCCAGAATTTTGTGAAAGTTTCTTTCTTGGCGCCTTTTTTTTTTCTTTTTTCTTTTTCTCTGACTCTTTATTATGATAAACCTTTTCAGCCACCTGCACTAATTTTCTTAATGACTTATCTTGTAACCCTTCAAGTTTCTGCAGTTTCTTCCCTGGTGCCTCTACTAGACTGGTCAATAAAAGCAACTGTCACAGTAGCTTTGTGCTCTTTACCATTGGGATCATACGGGGTAAACTGACAGAATGCCTCTATGAGTCTCTCCAAAAATGCTGATGGAGACTCTTGGGCCCCTAGATTACCTTTTTTACCTTAGTCAAATTGGTGGGGCATTTTGCTGCCCTTCAAAGACCTGCCATTAGAGCCTGGCGATAGACCTTCAGGTGCTCCCTACCTTCTGCCGAGTTGA
>NW_007877909.1:0-567 GCF_000696425.1 Galeopterus variegatus
GAAAAAATCCTTGTTATTTGAAGCCACTGAGTTTTGGGGTGCTTTGTTACACAGCATTATCACTGTAGTAGCTAACTAATGCACCATCACTGAAGGTAATCACCCTCGCCTTAAGACCATTAGGTAGGATTCCAAAGGGGATTCCAGCATCAGGAAGGTATTGGGACATCTTTAAGGTCTCTTTCAGCATCTAGAACCTGTGATTTTATGTTCCAAAGGGAGTTGTAGTTAACTCTGCTTGTTGGGGGCTGGTACGCTGGATCCTAGTAGATAGAATCGATGTAAGAATAAAAATTTAAGCTCCAAAGAGATCAACTCTGCACTTCCCACCTCAGCCAGACAGACATTTCATGTATTAGTCAGGGTCCAATCAGGAATACATAAACCACTCTCTAAGCCCTTAACACAGAGGGAATTTTTAGTAGGAATTTGGTTACACAGGTATTGAAAAGAACCAAGAAGCCAAACACGGATGGTGAAGTAACCCAGAGATCAGCAAAGGCAGGAAGCTGTGACTGTTTGTGGGATGGAGGGACAAGGCAGAGAGGTGGTGGTATCTAACCCTGG
>NW_007877910.1:0-567 GCF_000696425.1 Galeopterus variegatus
ATTATAAGAGCAAAAATTATGACATTATCTTTTGGAGTTTTCAGTGTATGTAAATGTAATACATAAGACAACTAACTATATTGTCAAAATCTCTACATTCCATTTGATGTGGTAAAAATTGATTCTAAATAGACTCCGAGAAGTTAAATATGTATATCATAATTTCTATAGCAACCATTAAACATTATACAAAGTTATAGAGCAGAAATATAAATAAATTTTTAATGGAGTACTAAAAATGTTAATATAATCCAAAAAAAGACAGAAAGAAAAAACAAACCAACCAAAAAGAGGGATTCAACAGAAAGAAAATATTAAAACAGCAGATATAAATCCAAACTTATTCATTACATTAAATGTAAATAGTCAACGCACACCTTTCAAAAAAGAGATTGTCAGAATGACTATATGCTCTCTATAAGACACTTGCTTAAAATGTAGTGATATAGGTAGGTTAAAAGTTAAAGAATGGGGCCAGCCCAGTGGCACACTCCTACAGTGCACTACTTGGGAGTGCGGCAGCGCTCCCGCCGAGGGTTCGGATCCCACATACAGACCGGTTCCCAC
>NW_007877911.1:0-567 GCF_000696425.1 Galeopterus variegatus
CTGGTTGTGCATTTCTACTCTCATTTTTCCCTGTTTTCAGCTTTAATAATTACACAAGCCCTACTTTAAACCTCATTTCATCTTTTCCTTAAATAGCTCATCATTCTGTGGGGGGATTTTCCTCCATCACATATGGACTTCAGTTTTCTCTACTCTTATTTTTCTGTATATTTTATCTTATCTGCTTCCCATTTGTCAGGAAATCTAGATTCTTGTAATCAAATGTTGTCACTTCCTTGTTTCCACCACACTGTAGCGTTTACTGCTTCATTCTTTTCTTTTTTAATTTCATTTTTGTTATTTTTTGAGATTTTGAAAAGCAATGGGCAGAGATTAAACTCACTCTCAGTCTGTGGTGTTGATCCAATCTCAAGTAACGTGATTTATTTGTTGATTTCAATTGTGGCCAGGTGCTTTGACTGGCAGATAACTGACATGATCATGGCCTTCTGATGTCAAAGGTCAGGGTTACTTTTAAGCCACTGTAACTCTCTCTAAATCTCCTCTTGACATTTGCTTCTGTGCAGAGAAACCCTAAGCTTCCTAGATTTGTGGTAGTGATAAAAA
>NW_007877912.1:0-567 GCF_000696425.1 Galeopterus variegatus
CACACACAGACTAAGAGTAAAAGGATGGAAAAAGATATATCATTCAAGTAGAAATGAAAAAATGAGCTGGAATAGCTATTCGTATATCAGATAAAATAGACTTTAAAGCAAAAACTATTAAAAGAGATAAAGATGGCCAATATATAATGATAAAAGGATCTATCCATCAAGACATAACAATCATAAACATATAATGCACCAAATGTCGGAGCAGCCAGATTTACAAAGCAAATACTACTAGATCTAAAGAAAGAAATAGACACTAAGACCATAATAGTGGGGGACCTGAAAACCCCACTTTCATCATTGGACAGATCATCTGGGCAAAAAATCAACAGAGAAACACAAGATCTAAACAATACTATAGACCAATTGGAAATGGCAGATATCTACAGAACATCCCAACCAACAACCTCAGAATATTCCTTCTTCTCATCAGCACATGGAACATTCTCTAGGATAGACCACATGTTAGGTCATAAAGCAAGTCTTAACAAATTCAAAATAATTAGAATTATTCCATGTATTTTTTCTGATCACAATGGATTAAAATTAGAAATCAATAAT
>NW_007877913.1:0-567 GCF_000696425.1 Galeopterus variegatus
CCCAAAGGCAGGCTCACAGTTTCTACTGGGGCCCAGCAGTATGTCAGGAGCTGTTTTATGACTGAATATTTCTATGCTGCAGATGGCATGACTTTACTCCAGATATTTTAGGGCTCTCATACTGCGGCTTGCTAGTCATTACTTATTGCCTCCTTCTGTACCAAAGACATCTCTGGCGTCATTCAGTTGGTTAGACTATATGAACAGAGTGGCAGAATAGCTGGCACCATAGCCTGAATGTCCTACAGCTCACAAAGCATGAATATCTATCTTTGGGCCTTATTTGAAACTGAAAACATAACCTGATAAATGTGTTGGAGCAACATTACCAAGTGTGGCATATTCTATCTCTGTCCAAAGTTCACTGTATTTTGTACTCTGTACTTGATAGCAGGAGGTACAAGATGCAATAATCTACTCTATCTTGGAGATGTCCTGAAATGCACCAGATGATTGGAATCCTAAAATCGTCACAAATGTGGCAACTCCCTGAATCTTTGTAGGGCTTACCTCACCAGCGGGCATGTGCATATCTTTCTAGGGCAGCCAGAGAACTTGCCACTCTTT
>NW_007877914.1:0-567 GCF_000696425.1 Galeopterus variegatus
TCCAATCTGGACTTCATAGCATCTTTTCCTTTTCAGAAGGTCCAAGTCTGTTCTTCAGTCTTCTCATGGCTGACGTCATCTCCTGGTTCCTCAGAGTGTAGACAATGAGGTTCAGGACAGGGACGATGACCATGAAAGTGGTGGAGACAACTCTGTTTGTGGGGAGGGCAGTGAAGGGCTGGGCATAGACATAGATGCAAGGCACAAAACACAAAACACAGGGTCACCACAGCGATGTGGGAGGTGCAGGTGGAGAGCTTTCCTCCTAATCCTTCCCCTGCCTGAGGCCTCAGCATCATCAAGATGACTGTGTAGGACACAAGGAGAAAGAAGAACTACAGTGTAGAGATCAAGCCATTATTGGAAATCATCAAGACCTCAAGAACAAAAGTGTCAGTACAAGTGAGTTTGAGGACCTGGGGGACATCACAGGAGAAGCCATCAACAACGTTAGGTGCACAGAACAGGATTGTGAGCATCAAGGAAATGCGCACGATGGAGTGGAAAAAGCCCCCCACCCAAGTGGCCACAATGAGGGCAGGGCATCGCCCCCCACTCATGATGGTC
>NW_007877915.1:0-567 GCF_000696425.1 Galeopterus variegatus
AACAGAGACAATGTTACATCTTCCTTTTTTATTTTGACTATTTTTATTTCTTTTATATACCCAATTCCTCTGGCTAGAATATCCAATACAATGTTAAATAAAAAGAAAAAGAGTGGGTATTATTTTTACAAGAAAACACTTTTTTTTTTTTTACAAGGAAACAATTTTACCTTTTTTTTTTTTGAGTGTGATGTTAGCTTTGGTCTATTCATATACTACCTTTATTATTTTGAGTTAACTTTCTTTTATTCCTAGTTCATGGAGTGTTTTTACCATCAAAAGATGTTGAATTTTGTCAAATGCTATTTCTACATCAATTGAAATGGTCATGTGGGGTTTGTCTTTTGTTATGTTAATATGGCGTATTACATTGATTGATTTTTATATGTTGAACCATGCTTGCATTCCAAGAATAAATATCATCTGCTCATGGTGTATAATCCTTTTAATCTGTTTTTCAATTCAATTTCCTGGAATTTTGTTAAAAATTTTTTTGTTCAATATTTATTAGAGATATTGGTCTGTAGTTTAGTATGGAAAATATGTTTCCATAGAAACTCTTATAGT
>NW_007877916.1:0-567 GCF_000696425.1 Galeopterus variegatus
TTGGTAACCTGACCAGTGCTGCAGTCCCATAGAAAGAGATGAGCTGTGTGTGTAAATGTGACAACTTTGCGGTCAAATACATTGAATCCTAGCTCTTCCACTTACCAGCTTTGTGACATTTGCTGAGATCCTAAGAGAGAGTAAAAGTCACCTTAAATCCCACCACCTTGAAATAGCCACAGTTAATATTTTATGACCAACCTTAATACATTACCTTATGCATGTGTATACAAGTATATACATACACATACATAAAATTTCACAAAAATGAAATTCTGTAACATGTGCTGTTTTTGTTAGTGTGGAAAACTTCCATAGTCCCCCTTTTTTCCTCACTCCATCCTCTACATCCCACTTCTTCCCTCTCCTCCAGCCAGGAAACTATTATTAACAACCTAGTCTAATTTTTCATGTTCCACCTTCACATAACCATATGCAAAATACACAAACACACACACACACACACATACACACACACACACAGGGTTTTTTCCCCTACATTCTTTGTTGTTTTCTAACAGGATATTAATATATATATATATATATATATATATATATATATATATA
>NW_007877917.1:0-567 GCF_000696425.1 Galeopterus variegatus
CTAAATGGATTAATTGTTTATTTTCAGGCTCAGAGAAATTTGTGGTCTATTTTTACATTTATGGGCTAAGAAACTGAAACTTGGAGAAGATACGTGACTTGTGGCCCAAGGTCACATAGCTGGTAAGTGGCACATCAGGAATTGGGATGCTGTCTGTCTGTCTGCAAAACTGTGCCTTCCCAGGTGCTTCCCCAAGGGCTGACAATCTGCCTCACTGGGCCAAGAGGCATCCCAAGTCCCTTAGATCATGGGAAGGGCAAGTGACCAGGCAAAATAGAGGGGAGATAAGGGGGGAAGAAAATGTGTAGTCATAACTAGAGAAAAACTGGGCAGGAAGTGTCACCTCAGAGTGGGAGAACTGGAAAGACGTGACAGTATTTTGCTATCACACTACCTTTCCTGCCAATCAGCAGACCAATTCAGCAAGCCTTCCTCTACAGTGAGGAGCCTCTTCTTCCTCCAGCAACACATGCACTTCTGTCCCAAGCCTGTTCCATATCTAGAAGAAGGCCATTTTCCAAGTTACACAGGTACTTTAAAAAGTTTGTGGAAAGACAGAATTAAAAG
>NW_007877918.1:0-567 GCF_000696425.1 Galeopterus variegatus
AGTCAGGAGCTCTGACACAAGCCCTTCAAAGAAGATCTCTTACTAAAAATAAAAGCAGAAGGGGAAAACAACCGAGTCTTTTGAAGAGGTCAGCAAGTCTATTAAATTGTGCATCAAGCCATACTGTGGTCTCTGGTTTCCTGGGGCACATTTACTGTTCGTGTCTCGAGAGCAAGTGCCCATGTATTCTTTATGACTATGGAATTTCCCCTGGAGTAAATGGCACCAGGCTATACTTTCAGGCTGTGACCTCTGGTGTGTCTCTTTCAGAGGAGAAGTCTCTTGTCTTGCTGACAACCTTGGCTTTCCATAAACATGAGGGGAAAAACTTCCCTTCTGACCTTTCTGCCTCCTCTAATGGTGTGATTGGCTGCCCACTCATGCAGGCTAGAAACACAGCCTCCTGCAGCCTTTCTCCTTCCTTGTCCCTTCCTTCCAATCACTCACCAGGTGCTGTCAATTCTACTTTCTGAAGTTCTCTTGAGTCTGTCAAGAGACAAACTTCTTCTTTATCCACATTTCTGCTGTGTGTGTACAGATCCTCGCTTCCTCTCTCTGTTCTGTTGC
>NW_007877919.1:0-567 GCF_000696425.1 Galeopterus variegatus
CCATATAGAGGCCGGTCCGCTCACTAGTTGAGCGTGGTGCGGGCGCGACACCGAGGGTTGCAATTCCGTTGCCAGTCGTGGTATGGGCGCCACACCGAGGGTTGCGATCCCATTACCGGTCACGAAAGAAGACAAAAAAAGGAAAAAAAAAAAAAAAGCTGAATAACATCATGAGGTGGGCCCCTAATCCTACAGGTCTGCTGTCCTTACAAGAGGAAGAGAAACCTGTACTGTCTGTCCCTGTCTCTCTGTATGAGAGTACAGCAGAAAGGTAACATGATGACACAGCAAGGTGGTGTCATTCTGCAGGCCGAGCAGAGAGGTCTCATCAGAAACAAAACTGTCAACTCCTTCATTTTGTACTTTAAGCCTCTAGAATAGTGAGCATATAAATGTCTGTTGTTTAAGTCATCTACACTGATATTATGTTATGTTAGGCTGAGGAGATCTACACAATAGGTTAGGTGCAAATTAAACATAAATCATAGTATCAGAAAATGACTCCGGGGGCCGGCCCGGTGGCGCACTGGATAGTGTGCCACTTGGGAAGCACAGCGGCGCTCCCGC
>NW_007877920.1:0-567 GCF_000696425.1 Galeopterus variegatus
CCGCACTCAGCCAGTGAGTGCTGTGAGCACACCGGTCATCCCTATATAGGATCTGAACCCGTGGTGGGAGCACTGCTGCGCTCCCAGCAATGCACTCTCCCGAGTGCGCCACGGGCTCGGCCCCCTGGCAACTGGTTTCTAATAATTCATTCCTCTCAATATTCTTGGTCCAAGCTAGAGCAGCTGTAAGAGCGAGCCTGTGTATAGTAGTAAACACAATCCCTTAACAGCCTGGAGGTTGAAAAGACTATCCCTTAAGAGTTACAACATAGTTTTGCATATTTTCATTAAGGAAGATTTTTTTTCTACTTTGAACATGTGGAAACACAATAAAACAAAACAGTCACAGTTTGAAAACTTCTTCACACCCTGCAATACAATGGTAGAACTCTGTACACATTCGATCACTGAGCTCCGTCTGTTCTCTGCTGTCCATTGTTTTACTTCCTTGGTCAATGGGCAGTGTCTCTTCTCTCTGACCTGTTCAGAAGAAACAACCAGAATCACAGTCTTTTCTATTTCATAAGATGATTTAAGAAAAAAAAAAAAAAGTCACCAGTATCTACA
>NW_007877921.1:0-567 GCF_000696425.1 Galeopterus variegatus
AAAAAGAGAATAGAAATGTTTTCCACTGATTGCTTTGTGAATGAAAATCTTAGAGGTCACAAAATCTGTGCAGCTTCATTAGCAGGCATCTAGAAGGACCACGGAGAAAGCTGAGATGCTACAGTGAAGCCAGGAAAGGCAGAAAGTATTTTAAGCATAGCAAACATTACATTTTATATTATTTTATACTAACATGAGTTATAATGACTAATTGCATTATTAGTGATAAAATGACACTGTTTAAAGATTGTATAGAATGTAATATTTTCGATATCTTCTAATATCTAACTGAAATTAATTCTTAAGGGTTTAGGCTGTGAATCATTAACCTGCCTGTAATAGTCTATGAAAAATAAGTGTTCGATGAACAACGTGGAGGGAAAGGAAGGAGGAGACGTAAAGGCCACAGTCACACTGGTTTTAATCAGCTGACCCTCACACTTACACGGTAACTCTCTACCTTGTGTGACCTAGAGAGCGTTTGGAACAGAATGATCATTCACTCGTCTGAGTGTGTGTTTTTTGAGAGAGCAAGAGAGCAGAATGTTCCTGAAACATGAGCTTGGG
>NW_007877922.1:0-567 GCF_000696425.1 Galeopterus variegatus
AGGTATTTTAGTGAGCATATGGTCTAGAATTTTCCTTCCAGGCAGCAGTCAAACATCTTAAGCCATCCTAAAAAGACTGAATGCCTCCTTGAAGACATATATATACTGTTGATTCACTTGCCTAGATTATACTGAATTTGCAAAATTGTTTCCAGGCCAAATTAGCCTATGGAAGTGTTTGGCATGATTTTGAACAGTCATCACAAAACATAGTGTAAATAGTGTGCAAACAAAAACTGAAGGGAGAATAAAATGGTGTTTGTGGTTGATGATATGTTGTCACTTAACAATATGAACCCCTATCTTGCAAAATAGAATGTAGGTGGAAAGTAAGATACAAGTTACTTCATGGTCCTGAACTTTGGTCAGTAAATTTATTCTGGTTTCTATTGGCAACAACAACAAAAACATCAAAATTTCAGTTTGTGTATTAATCCCTTTCTGTTGCTTATAACACAATACCCGTAACTGGGTAATTCATAAAAAGACAAAATTTATTGCTTACGGTTTTGGAAGCTGGCAACTCCAAAGTCCAGGAACACATCTGATGAGGGTCTTGGTGGTGGC
>NW_007877923.1:0-567 GCF_000696425.1 Galeopterus variegatus
GACAGAGATGCAAAGATTACTCAGAGCCCAAATATTAAAAGCAATGAGAAGCCTGAGGGACGACACTGAGGAAAAACTCCCTCAAAAAGGGAGAAACATGGCACAGCCCTGAGTCAGTATTTGCTTCAGCTTTTATTGTAAAGACAAGGAAATACAAGAGAAGAAAACAACTTAATCAATCATTTATCAAAGGAATGAAAAAAAATTGGCTATGGGACATTCTCTGGAAAACATCTTGAGAAAGAGAGTGAAGCAGGATAAGAAATGACCTTAATGTCCTTATCTAATCTAGCAGAACATCCTTGAAGATCTTTGTTGTGTGCTAAGAGTTTTTGAAGATCTTTGTTGTGTTAAGGGCTTTTGCCCTTTGAACAAGCCCTGTTCTGCCACAAATCTCTTATCTACACTGAGGGCTTTTGCCCTGTGTAAGTTCCCTGGTCTTTCTCAATCTTTACATTCCTACTCTCCTGCACATATCCCACTTTTTTGTTTAGTCAAAAGTATGATCTATAGAAAGATTGGGTTTAGGTTCAGAGATAGAAAAATAAGAATTTCTTTAAAGAATTA
>NW_007877924.1:0-567 GCF_000696425.1 Galeopterus variegatus
AAGGTAAGGGTAGCTTTGAATTTGGAAAGGATGTCCCATCCCAGTAAGGGGGCTGGGCATTAGGGCATTATTAAAAATTTTTGTGTGAATTGGGTGTGATGTGGGGTGCAGGAAAAGGGTTGAGTGACCCATGGGTAGTATTCTGATCCCGTGACCCCTACTATTGTGATAGAGGATGGGGTTGTTGGTCCTGCATATTCAGTAAGGGTAGAGTAAATGGCCCTTGTATCAATGACAAAAGAGATCGGCTTACCTGCTACAAAGAGAGTTACCCTGGGCTCATGTGTGGTGCTCTCCATGGGGGCCTTGGACTCTGGGAATTGTCAGTCCTCCTCCTGAGCAAAGCTGAGAAGCTCTGGTATGGATGGCCATGGAACTAAATGTTGTAAGTTAGAGACTGGGCTATTCCCTCTCTGGTGAGTGGAACAGTCAACCCCCCAGTGACCTGGCTATTTGCAGTGAGGACAGGGCCCAAGAGGAGGCCTGGAGTTAGGACAGATCTATACCCAGTGGCCCCGTTGACCACATTTGAAGCAGTTCCTGGGTGGCTTGCCCCTAGAGGCAGCC
>NW_007877925.1:0-567 GCF_000696425.1 Galeopterus variegatus
AAGAACCTGAAAGTGTGCTTGAATAACAATATTAGGATATTTTATCATAGAAGAAGTATGATGTTGCAGAGAGGACTGCAGAAGGTGCCATTCTGATTGTGTCTCCAAGATCCATCTTTATTATTCACTAGTTGCATGGTCTTCAGCAAATCAGCCAGACTTCCAGAGCCTCACTTCATCCATAATTTACGAGTCATAATGTCTACTACTTTTAGGAGCATGTAAAGAAGCACTCCCTAAGGATAAAAAAAATTATAAGGGCAGAGAATAATTTCAAATAGTGAACGAAGAGTGAGTACACAATATTTCTCTTAGCCTATCTGAATAGAGATAGTAAGGAGAGAATAAAAGGCCCAGGTAGGGTTGCCAAATCAACCTTGAACCAAGGTTTTTGTACAAATTATATGCAAAGTCATGGCATTTTTAAAAAGATGCAATGACTTTCACCCAGATTTAAATAATCAGATAAACCAGATGAGCTAGACAAGGAATTACAGGGAGTATAAATTAGAGCTAGCGGGTGTCCAAGGCAAAGTAGATTATATCCAGGAGAAAGAGAGCTTTTTT
>NW_007877926.1:0-567 GCF_000696425.1 Galeopterus variegatus
GAGAGTCATTTTGATATTTAATATTGAGCAATCATTTGGTTCCCCACTGTCGAATGCACCTGGGGCTTCGGTAGGGAGATAACTATAGCCTCTAATAAGTTCAAGGGAGCCCCTGGGCTTTCTCATTTTTCATTAGACTTTTTTTTTTATCTTGTTCTATCATCTGTCTCTTGGATTTTTCTCCTTTTATTTTTTGTATCAACATCCCTAGCTGGGTGTTGTCTTAATGGAAATTGCCCCGCTCCTGTAAAGGGGAACACGTGGGCCGTAATGAGTGCCCTGTCAGGTCTTAGAGTGGGAGACCATTCCGTTGCCTGAGTCATACTGGGGTGGGGCAGTAGCCCCAGCAGATTCCAAATCATCTGCAAGGTTTTGGGGATGAGGTGGTGAAGGCAAAATTGCTGCAGGCAGAAGCACTGGAGCTTGGGCAGCATTCTGATTACCCTGTATGTTTGGAGGGTTCAATATTGTTAGCAAGCTGCGTTCCTTATCCTCCTTTTCTTTTGTACAACGGCTACCTGCAAGGGGCTCAATAGCTCCTTCTTTTCCCTTCCTCTGTACCATGAG
>NW_007877927.1:0-567 GCF_000696425.1 Galeopterus variegatus
CATATTTGACCTTATTTATTTGTCCTTCTGCTGAGGGATCATTGATCACATCCTGAGTTTGCTGCAGTCTTTTGTTTATTTATTTTTATTTTTTGCTATTTCCCTCCGTCTCCCTGGACACCATGTGGATGCATTCGGTCTCCTATCAGGACAAACCGCTGTTCCAGTCTGCAGGACGCTGCTCCCCTGCCTGTGCCACTGCCGCATCACCTCAGGAGGTTGCAGCTCTGATGACATCACTCTGCTTCCATTGGGACTCTCTGGCTTAAGAGTCCAGGATGGCTCCCTGTTGACTACCTCAAATCTAAGCACAATGACTGCTTTGATGTCCACTTCTTTTACATTATCAGATTGAAAGAAGTACCTACAGGGGCTGGCCCGGTGGCACACTCCATAGAGTGTGGCGCTTGGGAGCATGTTGGCGCTCCCTCCGACGGTTCAGATCCCATATGGAGACCGGTCCGCTCACTGGTTGAGCGTGGTGCGGGCGCGACACTGAGGGTTGCGATCCAGTTACCGGTCACGAAAAAAGACAAAAAGGGGAAAAAAAAAAAAAAAAAAAAAAAA
>NW_007877928.1:0-567 GCF_000696425.1 Galeopterus variegatus
TATACACAGCAAGGCTATCCTGCAGAAATGAATGAGAAATAGTGTATTTCCCAGACAAACAGAAACTCTGTAAGTTCTCCACCACACATCCAGCCCTACAAGAAATACTGAAGGGAGTCCTGCATCTGGAATCCGAAAAACAATAATCAGTACCATGAATACACACAAAGAACAAAACCCACTGGTAGAACAAAAATACAAACAAGAAAGAGAAAGAAACCATATATATTACCATCTCTAAAAACCAACAACCACCAAAGACAAAAAATAAAAGGGAAAAAAAGAAACAAAACATATGGAAAACATCCAAAAGAGAATTGAAAAAATGTCAAGAGTAAGACAATACCTTAAAGTAACAACCCTAAATTAAAGTTCCCACTAAAAAGACACAGACTAGCTGATTAGATTAAAAAGCTAGACCCAACTATATCCTATATCATGTCTACAAGAGACTAACTTCACCTGTAAAGGCACACACAGACTAAGAATGGAAAAGGTATACCATGCAAATGGAAATAAAAAAGGAGCAGGAGTAGCTATTCTTATATCACATAAAATAGACTTTAA
>NW_007877929.1:0-567 GCF_000696425.1 Galeopterus variegatus
AGAATGGGGCAGGAGGGCTGGGCCCTCAAGACTCACTTTGGGTAAAAGCTTTCTCCAGGGAGGAGTGGCGACTTGGGCAGAGAAGCTCCCTTCAGCAGACGGTGACCACTGGAAAGGTCTCCGCAGTGAGCCCCCAGTAGGCAACACTCCAGTCAGCCCAGGGAGGGTATGCCTTGTCCCCAAAGTGCACCTGGTGTGCCCACAACAGCGTCCACTACAGCACATGTGTCATTTAGTCAATGCTTCTCTCTCACACTGTATTGCAAGCTTCTTGAGGACAGTCTGTTTTTGTTTTGCCAGTACTTAGCATAGTACTTGGCACAATGTTGGATCTCAGCAAGGGTTTATTTAAGAATGAATCCGGACTTGCTGTGACACCTAATGCAGGTGACCAATTATTGGGGAGGAAATACAATGTCTCTTCAATCCTTGCAAGCGTGTAGGTGGAACAAACCCTGTAACAAAAGGCAGATTAACAAGAGAAAAACAAGCACGTTTTTAAACTTAGGCAGTACACACGATGCATAAGAAACCCAATGTAATGTAACTTGAGGCACTGGCTTAGAA
>NW_007877930.1:0-567 GCF_000696425.1 Galeopterus variegatus
GAAACTCACTGAGGTATGAGAAGACTCCATTAGACAACATACTGAAACAAGAAAAAAAAAAAATCCAGGATACGAAGGAGGAAATTTACAAAGTGATGTAAGAATGTAGCAGAACTCATGGAAATGAAAGATTCCCTCAGTGAAATAAAAAAAACACAACAATGGCTTAAGCAGTAGGCTAAAATAAGCAGAAGAAAGAATTTCTGATTTTGAAGATAGTCTTTTTGAAATAACCCAGGCAGATAAAAAGAAGGAAAAAAGAATTTTAAAAAATGAAGAAAATCTAAGCAAGCTAGCAGACAGCCTTAAGTGCACAAACATTTGAATCATGGGTATTCCAGAAGAGGAGGATAAAAGAAAAGGCATGGAAAACCTATTCAATGAAATAACAACAGAAAACTTCCCAGGTATAGGGAGATACATGGACTGTCAGATCCAGGAGGCTCAATGATTTCCAAAAGGATTCAACCCAAAAAGATCCTCTCCAAGACACATTATAGTCAAATTGACAAAGCTCAAAGACAAAGAGAGAATCTTAAAAGAAGCAAGAGAAAAGTGTCAAGTCAC
>NW_007877931.1:0-567 GCF_000696425.1 Galeopterus variegatus
ACTGAGCTTTTACTATCATTATTTTATTTGTCATAAATTTCTCCTTTGATGTCCTCTATCTCAGTCAGAATCCACCACCCCCAAACCCAAAATTCTGAATATATAACGATTAGTGATTAACCTAAACTTTATAAAAGTAGACCAGATTTCAGCCAGAATCTGACATGAATATACTAATCCATTGAATTTGCCAACCCTTCTTTATTATCTATACCCACGTAATCAAACAAACCACAAAAGAGAATAGCTACATCTACCAAGTCTTTAAAACTGTTATCAAGCATCCCTTTACATTGGAAAATGATGTAATTATCATGTAAGTAATTATAATCAGCACCAGAAAAAAAAACCAGGCTTTTAAAATGCACTTTGCTTAAAAGCAGTCCTGATTTCTACACTAGATAAAGATGTCCCTCTAATTCCTGGTATTTCTGCATGGTCACCAGTATCACCCCATGGTTGGTTCAGGCCCAACCACTTCCTGGCTTCTTTAAAATTTATGTCAAAAAAATGATGTTTCTGAAGAAACAATATTTGCTACTCTAAAATAATATTTTTCTTAAACCA
>NW_007877932.1:0-567 GCF_000696425.1 Galeopterus variegatus
AAGGCGCCCGGGCGTCGGCACGCAAGGGCCCGCGGTGACTGCGCAGCCAGCTGAATGTCACACCATGGGACAGGCGCAGGCCACAGGGACGGGCTCTCCAGGCCACACACCGCCCTTCCCCCGACCCCCGCTAGGTCAATGACGTGTGCCTTCTAGAACCCCAGCCAGCTCCTTGGAAACGGTCCTCAGTGCCCTCCCGGCTGCAGCTTCTGCAGGACCTGATTCGGGAGGAGAGAGTGGGGCGCGGCTGGGCCGGGGGTCAGCCTCACCGTGAAGGGCGCCGGGGGTCCGCAGTGCCCGGAGTACGGCCCAGAGCCTCGGGAGCGGCCCCCTTGCCCTCGCCCCGTCTGTGTATTGGCGACACTTCATCGTCTGTCATCGACTCACCCATCACTTTTGCTTCCCTCCTAGCCGTCCCGGCTGTCCGGACCTGCTGGCTCGATTTCCATTGTGGAATTTATTTTGAGCTGTAAACTTAGGTAAGTTAGGGTGACTGACCAACCATGGGAGA
Organism: Galeopterus variegatus; assembly: GCF_000696425.1. NCBI lineage: Eukaryota > Metazoa > Chordata > Mammalia > Dermoptera > Cynocephalidae > Galeopterus > Galeopterus variegatus. The sequence continues at coordinate 512 of NW_007877932.1, forward strand.
ACACCTCTCCCAACCCTTCACGAGTCCCGTTCCTTTAGTGCTCACCAAATCCAGCC
>NW_007877933.1:0-567 GCF_000696425.1 Galeopterus variegatus
GTGGCAGTGGAGGTGGGACGCAGGTGCTGCTTGTGCGGATGCAGCCATATCCGGCTTTGGTTGATCCAGGGGTTGCTCTCGCTTCTTCTTGCTGCTCCGCTTTTTTTTTTTTTTAAAGATGACCGGTAAGGGGATCTTAACCCTTGACTTGGTGTCAGCATCCCCTTCAGCCTTTCTTTTGGGCTTGGTGGCAGTGGAGGTGGGACGCAGGTGCTGCTTGTGCGGATGCAGCCATATCCGGCTTTGGTCGATCCAGGGGTTGCTCTCGCTTCTTCTTGCTGCTCCGCTTTTTAATGTGTGTGTTAGATGCATTAATTTGGTAAATGTAAACATTTAAAAATATTTAAATGTAGACTCTTGAAATATTTTAAGTATTCTATGACTTTTGTGACCCTGTTTTGACATGTCTTCGATTTGACAAGTACTTGGCATTTTAAGAAATTCAAGTATCCCAGTCCTTTCTAACTTCGCAAAGTATTAGCCTGAGAAAACCAAGGATGCTGGACTCTCTCCTGGGCTGTGCAACTGTTTCCACATACTCTCACATCGGGACCAAAGACCAGCAAA
>NW_007877934.1:0-567 GCF_000696425.1 Galeopterus variegatus
AGTACCAGAAGCAGCTGGATGGCCCCCTCACTGCAGGCTTGCCTACCAGCCCCACTCATCGCCCAAGAAGAGGCTGGATGGGTTCCCTTCACTGAAGCCCCACCTAGTGGTCTCAGCATTTCCTGAGAAGCAGCTCAGCAGCTCTACCCTTGGCCATCCAGCTTCTGAACCAGAAAGGGAAGTATGACCTCACGTAAGGCCCCAAGAACTTGCACAGCAGAAGGGCCACCAGCAGACCCACACTCAACTAGCTGACCTAAAGAGCACCAATGCCCCTGGCTCAGAGAAACAACTTAGCTATCACACCCCTGGAAGTGCCGGCACTAAGTCTTTGAGTCATCACACACACATGCATCAAAGTGACAAATAGCTTGGCCGATATGCCCCTGGTGCATCCACCCCCGGTCAGAGAGGGAGCATGGTGACCCTGCCACTTGCAAACCAGTCCTAGAGACCCTGACACACCATATGCTCACAACTCAGCCTGAGAATCAATTCAGCAGCCGTATCCCCAGTGAGCCAGCTCCCAAGATGACTGGCCCTCAGTGTGCATGTGCACATCCCCAA
>NW_007877935.1:0-567 GCF_000696425.1 Galeopterus variegatus
AACTCGCCAGCTTGACATATAAAAATAATTTTTAGAAAACATTAATTAGAAGTCCACATACTCAAGTGAAAAATGTGCAAAGGCTACGAACAAGACATTAAAGATAAAAGAAACACAAATGGCTAATATGTGAAAATATGCTTAACTTCATTTATAATTATAAAAGTAGAAATTTAAAAAACACTATTTTTCATCTTCATTTCTTAAAGGCAAAGGTATAGAATAATATGCAGCCCTCACACATTGCTGAGGGAGGATAATTCTGGCTTACTCTTGGAAGGCAATTTGGTAATACTTAAAATTTTAAATTCCTACATTTGTTGACTGCATTCACTTAAATTCCACTGCTAGAAATCTTCCCGATATAAGATATATTTGCCTAAGTGTACAAAGTATGTGTCCAGCACAATTTGTAACAGTGAAAAACTGGACAACGTAAATGTCCCTCCCAGGGTCTGGTTAAATAAAGCATAAGAGGAACCTCCATGAATTATGACACATTCATAGACTGGAAGGCTTTGCAGCTGTTTAAAAGAATGCAAACAATCTCTACATACTGACATAGGA
>NW_007877936.1:0-567 GCF_000696425.1 Galeopterus variegatus
CCTTTCCGTGAACTTTTTGAAGTGCCCTCATATATACCATGAGACAGTCCCAGTCCCTCCAATTCAAAACCAGCTTCCAGAGTTAATTCTAGTCTTCACTTGCTCTGTTTGTGGTACTTCCTCCAACAGTGAGAAATCTGGGCTACATTCATCTCAATATATCACTTAAGTTGCTCGGTCCCTTTCCTTATATGCTCAAGGGTCTCAGTCTCATAACGTCTCCTCTGCCTTTGTTTTCCCATCCTCCTGAGCAACACCAGGCACTCAGGAACTCCTCGGCTAGTTGCTACCGTTCCTTCCCATGGCCTACCTACCTCTGACCACCTGCATTCTTGGCTTCTCTCTAAAACAACTAACACATCTTCCTTGCCCATCTGCTTTATTACTGCCCTGCATACTAAAGTGCTCCAGTCACACTACCAAGGAGCCTCTGACAAAACGCCAACTCTGTAATGCTGAAAATAGTGAAGGAAAGCAGAAAGGGACAAAGAGGGGACTAAGAAAAAAGGGAAGACTGAAGAGCTACCCTGACTTCTTTTTTTTTTTTTTTTTTTCATAAAAGATGAC
>NW_007877937.1:0-567 GCF_000696425.1 Galeopterus variegatus
GGACTGACTTTCCCATTTTCTCAATGGCTGTCAGCCCAAACCCCCTCTCAGCTTTACAGTCCGCTCACAGTTTTTACTCCAAAGCCCTTTCACTGGTTCTCTTACTAGCCCCCTGACAACATAGCATCTACTTTTTCAAGGACAGTAAGACACTTTCTCTGCTCTTTGGAATCTCTTGCTTCGGGGAAGGCATGATCTCTTTCCTTAGAACTCACTTGATTGAATTAGGCCCACTGTGGAAAATATCCCCTTTTATAAAGTCAAAGTCAATTAGGGATCATAATTACATCTGCAAAGTCCCTTCATCTTTGCCGTATTCTGTTGGTTTGAAGTAACCACACACCTGCATTCAAGGGAAAGTATTATACAAAGGCATACACCAGTTTTCACCAGTGGGTGGTAATTTGGGGGTCATCTTAGAATTCTGCCCATCACTTAGCTACAGCCAGTTCTCAACACTGTGCCTAAATTAATCTTTCTAAAAATTCAAGTTAAACAGTATAAGGACACAGAGTGGGGAGGGACCCGGCTAAAAGAGGGGGAATCTCAGAAATAAATAAAGAAAGA
>NW_007877938.1:0-567 GCF_000696425.1 Galeopterus variegatus
CATTAGAAGCCAGATTTGTCTTGGTTCATTACCACTGACCTAAACTCCCTCCTTGAGCAGAGTTGGGAATTTAATAAGGGGCTCAGATCTGCACATGGTTTTCTTTCTCACTTGGAGAAGATCCAATAGGAAGAAACAGAGAAGCTCCATCCTGCCAAAAAATAACATTGCTTTAAAATGCGCTAATACAGTAGAAGCTGCTGTCATTTTGAAAGTCTGCTTTTATAAACTTAAAAGATGATCTAAAAATCGGATAATGAACAAGTTTGATAATTTGAGCCTTTTTTTTTTTTTTTTTTGAGGACTCACAAAATGTTTTGTGACTAGTTTTAAACTGAGGTGTTTTGGGGGGGCTTTTTTTGTTTTGTGTTTTTGTTTTTGAATTTCAGTTATGTGTTGTTTCCAAAGAACTTTTTTCTTGATTCCCAAGTGAGTCCCTAACCAGACAATCTCCACAGCCCTGGGCACATTGAAACACCGAACTGTGCTGTTTACTCATGATGGAGATAGAAACCAACAATCCCACTGAAAGGGTGGCAGGGTATAGGGAGAATGACTTCAACTATT
>NW_007877939.1:0-567 GCF_000696425.1 Galeopterus variegatus
ATAAACTTCAGATAGAACTGCCATACAATCCAGCAATTCCACTGCTGGGTATATACCCAAATGAATAGAATGTATTATTTTGAAGAGATACCTGCACCCCCATGTTTACTGCAGTTAGATAACCAAGATTTGGAACCAACCTAAATGTCCATCATCAGACAACTGGATAAAGAAAATGTGGATAAAGAAAATGCATAGTGGAATATTACTCTGCCATGTAATAGAATGAAATATTTCCATTTGCACCAATATGGATGAACTTAGAAAAAATTATATTAAGTGGAAAAAGCCAGGCACAGAAAGAAATACTATATGTTCTCACTAATAAGTGGGAGCTAAAATAATAAACATATAAATAAAAGAAAGAAAGAAAGATACAGCATTCATAATAATACACTCAACTTTCAAAAGGAGAATTGAGAAGTTGGAAAGGAGGCAAGAGGGAGGAATTGGTAAAGGGCCACAAATAGCAATGACAGTGTATATTGTTGAATATAATAATTATTCTGATTTGAGCATCATGTATCATTCACAAGTATTGATATCAACTCTGCACCCCACAGATAT
>NW_007877940.1:0-567 GCF_000696425.1 Galeopterus variegatus
AATAGATAATAACAATAAAGGCAAGTTTCCCAGAAAATGTCTCTTTCTATATAAGAATCTAGTATATTATAAAGATAGTGTTATAAGCTGGGAAGAAAAAAATCCTTTTTTTTTGGTTTGGTTTGGTTTTTTTTAAAAAAAAAAACATGTATACAATCATTTACTGTAGGAAAAAATACATTGGAGAAGGATTAAAGAGGCAAATTTTTTTTTTTGTCTTTTTTTCATGTCCGGCATCGGATCGCAACCCTCAGTGTCGCGCCTGCACCGGACCGGGACCGGCAACGGGACCGCAACCCTCGGTGCCGTGCCCTCACCTCGCTCAGCCAGTGAGCGGGAACCAGTCTGTATGTGGGATCCGAACCCTCGGCAGGAGCACTGCCGTACTCCCAAGCGGCGCACTGTAGCAGTGCGCCTCCGGGCCGGCCCCAAGAGGCAAATTTTTTAATTAAAAAAAAGATTTTTCTGACCTTAGAATGGGGAATTAATTTTTAAGCATAAAAACGTGAGATAAATCAAAGATCAAACACATGTATGGATAGATTTAAACCAATAAATTAACAAATT
>NW_007877941.1:0-567 GCF_000696425.1 Galeopterus variegatus
AAGTTGATATGACAAGCAAACAGAAAGGACATTGTTGGGTGGGAGAGGGGAGAGGGAGGAGCGAGGGAGGTTTCCGTAATGAGCCAAAATAATCAACCACATTGTATATCGACAAAATAAAATTTAAAAAAAAATGTCTTGGTAGGACTGCAAATACAGAAAGGTGAAGTCAGGATTCGGCAGGGAGAAGGTGTAGTCGGGGCACACTAACACCGACACCCACAGCAACCACTCGGTAGTAACGTTTCCTTCCCTTGAATCACACTTGACATCTTTTTCAAGGCATTTCCAAGCCCATGTTCTCAGTTGGTTTTACTAAGAACTCAGTAAGCATGGAAGAGGCGGGGAAAGAGATCTGATTTACAGCTGGCTGCCAGGCCAGGGATATCAGGCCATGTTGCCTTTGTTATGACTGTCATCACCATCGTTTGACTCTGTACTGAGTGTGTCACCAACATGATGCTAACAATCCATTGAATCCTCACATCCACCACAGGAGGAAGTTGCTACTATAATCTCCATTTTGTAGATGAAATACAAAGTATTAGAGGTTAACTGCTAAGACCA
>NW_007877942.1:0-567 GCF_000696425.1 Galeopterus variegatus
AGTTTAAATCCTTTGTTTCTCTGTTGATTCGTTGCCTAGATGATCTCTACAGTACTGAGAGAAGGGTGTTCAGGTCCCCCACTTTTATTGTATTGTGGTTTATCTCTCTTTAGGTCTAGCAGTGTTTGATTTATATACTGGGTTGTTCCAGTGTTAGGTGCACTTATATTAATCATTGTTGTGCCTTTTTGTTGGATGGATCCCTTTATCATTATATGGTGGCTTTCTTTGTCTCTTTTTATGGATTTTAGATTAATCTATTCCTACGTATTTTTGGTTTTCATTTGTGTTGTGTATTTTTTTTTTCATGCCTTCACTCTTGGTCTCTGTGTGTCTTTACAGATTAGGTGAGTATCTTGAAGACAGTGTATAGTTGGGTCTAGCTTTTTAGTTCGATCCATGAGTCTGTCTTTTTGGGTGGGGACTTTAATCCATTAACATTTAGCGTAGTTATTGAGAGGCATTGTCTTACTCCTGCCCACTTATCACTTTTTGTTTAGATATTTTAAATATCTTTTGAACTTTTATTTCACTTTTATTTTCATCTTTGATGTTTGATTTTTTTTT
>NW_007877943.1:0-567 GCF_000696425.1 Galeopterus variegatus
AGTCTTCTTTTGTGTCGGCCCTAAAACCTCGAACCTTTTGTTGCTTGTTTGTCGTTGTAGGATTGTTGTTGAAAGAATTATTCGTTTTTTGTTGCTCTTTGAAATGCAATTAGTATTCTGGTATCACAGCGCACACTTCTCAGGATTGCACTGTCTCCTGGCACGGCCGCTCCAGACCCGTCGCCATCTTTCACCAACTGATATTTCATGATCCCAGAAGTCACAGGTGATTCCTTCTAAGACCAGATTGAAATTCCCAAGACCTATGTAGAAATGTCCTCATCTGATAAAATGAGTGTATTTCTAATCACCAATTCCTCTAGTGTCTATTCATAGCTGCATACGTTTCTTGTGAAATGTCCAGAATGTGTTTTGAATCTTCACTATTCCCGCAGCTCTCTTTTTCTTGTACAGTTTTGTTAGCTCTAAATTTCCATCTCTCCCAGGGATTAGCAAATACCTTAAAATATATTTCGTGTACAAAACACACACACACACACGCACATACACACACGCAATTTCACTAAGAATGGGAATAAAAAACTTGTTCCAAAAATGCCTCAAATG
>NW_007877944.1:0-567 GCF_000696425.1 Galeopterus variegatus
GTTAAGACCTCTTCTCAAGCTTCCTCCAATTTAGGCATGCCAAGGTACCTAATCTGGAACCAGGGCTTTCTTTTGATGATATACCCTGTAGCTCCACTAGTGTAGCATGAAGAGCACAGGATTGAGTCGAAAGTCCTAACATCTAGACTGAGATATTGTAATCCCGGAAAGTTAGTTAACTCCTTTGTATGTCCAGTAACCACACTGATTTTGGAGATCCCATCCTGCACCAATATTTGGGTCTTTATCTGGTGTTCTTGAAACTTCTTCCCTTGTTCCCTCCAGTCCTTCCTCTCTGCTCCTTTCTTCATTTACTTTCTAAAATTTTTGTGAGGGTCTGCTCTTTGCCAGATATTGTATCAACTGCTGGAGATATCATGGTGAACAAATAATTTTTACATCCTGATCCCAGTAATCACCTTCTTGGACAAAATGGTGATTCCTAACTCTGTCCAATTTCACCCAAGTGCACTTAAATCAGGCCATTCTTCTGCATGATCACTATCATTACTACAGAAAACATTTTGTCATTTCACAGAAACATCTACTCTACTCAAAAGATAAATA
>NW_007877945.1:0-567 GCF_000696425.1 Galeopterus variegatus
GGCTTTATTACTGTTTACTATGACTTTATTATTTCTCATGTTAATATAGTACTTTTCCTTGAAAGTGTTGATGATATATTAGAGAGAGTAATAAAAGTTGTAAAGATATAGTCAAAGATACCTGAATAACTATACCTCAGCAAAACATAATAGAACTGATAAAATTCAGGAGCTAAATAGCTTGGTCTTTTGAATGTTGGATATGAAAACTTCATTAATTCACTCATTTGGAATGATGCTTTAGATATGGAATACAGGATTTTTGACTGTAACACTGACAATAGTGGTGTCCTTTGGACTTCTGAGTTCATAATACATTGTTATATAATTGAAGCCTAGTATGAATTTTGATATTTTATTAGACATATAAGACTTTCAGGACATTCAGACAATTATGAAGGTACTTCAAAAAGTTTGTGAAAAGATTTGTATTCTGTTTTAATTCTGTCATATGAAGGTACTCATATAATCAGGCTTTTTATGCCTTTATGGTTTAAAATATTAAGAAAATCACAATATTCTATTTTTAGGTGGACAAATATCAACTTAAGCATCAGTCTGATACCA
>NW_007877946.1:0-567 GCF_000696425.1 Galeopterus variegatus
GACACCACACCAAGGGTTGCGATCCCCTTACCCGTCACAAAAAAGACAAAAAAAAAAAAAAAAAGACATTCATTTAATATTTTTCTAACACTCCCCCACAACCCCCCCAAAAAGTTGGAGTTGATGGCTATTTTTACTAACTATCTTAAAAGACTCACCAGTGAAGGAAGGCAGGAAGAAAACTTATCTGCAGGCAATGACCTGATAAATCTACCTGCTTTACTACTAGGTAAGCATATCCCTAGAAAACGGAATAGAACAAGAAAAAATGCTTGCCTCTTTCCTCTCAAGAACAGCAAATGCTCTATGAGAGATTTACCTATGCTGCTGATAAAGATAGTGCCTGAAAACAGAAAGGCATGAGTGCAGTCTAGCCCTGTTGTTCGCACATCTGTCCCAGAAAAGACACATACACACTCTCTCGCTCTCTCACACACACATACACCCCATTTACTTTTCTCTTAAGAAGCCTTTCAAAATGGATAGATCACCTATAAAGAGTATGAGAGAGGTTTGCAAGGAATTAATATGTTTCCCACTAATTATTTGAGCCATTCTCCACCTTGA
>NW_007877947.1:0-567 GCF_000696425.1 Galeopterus variegatus
TCTTCCCAGGGAGGTGGTAAAGGCTGCAGGCACCGCCAGGCACCAGTGGGCGTTGTATATGGTACATACGTCAAGTTGATCTTACTGGACTGCCCTGTCCATAAGTTGAAAGTCAAGACCCAATTTCTCACAGCAATAGCTGCCAAAATTCTGACAAACATTTCTGGCTCCAGGTTGGTCCTTTGAGCCAGAGGCTCATGTGTCTTAGACCAGTGAGGGATTATGCTTGAATAGCAGCAAAGCCGTAGTAACCATAACAGCAATACAGACAGTTTGCACTTATTCCACGGGCTGGGAACTGTGCTAAACATGTTGCACATACTACTGTATCCAATCAACAATGCCATCTCACCAATGATGAAACTGAGGCTCAAAGAAGTTAATTAACTTGCCTGTCCAAGCTCACCCAGCTGGTAGGTGGCAAAGTGTGAATTTGATCCACAGAGGACTGAACACCCAGGCCTCCCTCTGAGCCACAAAGGCACATGGTCTTCACTAGGGGTAAGTGAGACCCAAGAGGCCTTGTCCCATGGGGCAAATTATGGGGGGGGGGGGGGGGGGGGGGGG
>NW_007877948.1:0-567 GCF_000696425.1 Galeopterus variegatus
TTTTTTTTTTTTTTTTGATTCTTTGTCCCAGTGCCGTGGCTTCTCCTTGCACAGCAGTTCATCCTGCAAAGTACACCCTACTGCATGGCCATCACCAACTGCTCCATGCCAGATGGCTGCACAGCCCAAGCCTTCCAGCCCCATGCATGGCTCCTGCCTTCCAGCCAACTGCATGCCCCAGCTGCCATATGACCCCAACTGCCTGGCTGCCAGCATGGCCCTATCTGGCCACTTTAGCCCAGCCCTCTAGTGGCCCACATGGCCTCACCCATCTGCATGGGCCCACCCCTCTAGCTGGCCTTGCAACTGCAACTATTCAGCTTCTCACATGGCTTCTTCCACTCACATGACCCCCACCACCCAACTGCCCATGTAGCCCCACTCTCTCATGTGTGTTCTACCATTTGACCACCTGTGACTCCACCCGCCCATGTATACCCAGCCATCCAGCCACCCACATTGTCCTAGCTGCCCCAGACACCTGAATAGCCCCAGACATCTAGCTGCCAGTATGGCCGCAGTTGCCACAGACACCTATGTGGCCCTACCCATACATGTGGGCCCAGC
>NW_007877949.1:0-567 GCF_000696425.1 Galeopterus variegatus
TCATTGCAACCACAGTGCTGTTTATTCTTTTTAATTAATTTTATCTTGAATCCTCCTCAGTTTCAGGTCACAAAAGGCAATGAATCCAGGCAGTATGAGTCTGTCTGACGCCTATTCACTTCCATAAGATTAGCCACGGCTTTATTAGAACTTCTTCACTCTAGCTCCTCTCCCTTCCTAGCCAAGGATTTTCACTGAACAACAATTTCAAGCCTCAAACTAGTGAATCTTAGGGGTACATTCTTGTCTACAAAAGACAAATAAAGGTGGAAACCTTCTGAGGGGAAGCATGAGTTTGCCTAGTTTCTGGGTGTTTCTGGTCTCAATTGCCTCATAGCCGCTGCCCACACGGCTCACTGTCTTCTGACCACTTCTTACCCCAGTGGCTGAATGCAGCTGGTGCTCCTGCATTCTGGGACTCTTGATCACCCAAACTCTGAGGCCTGCCTGGTTCTTCAAATCTCCTGCTCTTGCTTCCCCAACTCAACTTGATAATACCTATGTAGCTTTTTTTTTTTTTTTGTCTTTTTGTGACCGGTAAGGGGATCGCAACCCTTGGCTTGGTGT
>NW_007877950.1:0-567 GCF_000696425.1 Galeopterus variegatus
GGTCACACAACTAGTATGTGGCGCACAGGAATTCAAACTCAAGTTTATAGGATTCAAATCTCAACTTCATGTTCTCAACTACTATCCATTGATCCATTGAATACAAACAGTGGTTTTCCTGTCCAAGTTTATTTTGCATATGTTATCCCGTTTCCTGAATTCTGTATTTAATTAAAAAAGAAAGACTTTATGCATCCTCAGCCTTTACTCAAATTTGGCTGAACAAGCCAGTTAGAAGAGTTAGTCTTAAACATCCTTGCAGCATTTGAATCCTTGAGCTTCCTTATCTAAGCCACAGTTTTCTTTGTGGTTTCTGAGCATGACTTGAGAATTGATTTGTTCCTATATTCTCTGTGTACATCCAAAGTCCTGATGAAAGCTAAATTTGTTAAAGAAATAACTCCAAGGGAGTTGTTCTAGCTCATTTTCATGTAGGATATTTGGGAAGACCAAATAATCTTTCTGTTTTTTGTTTTTTTTCCTGCACCTGGGAAAGATCTGGGCCATTGAGGTTGGTCCCTATGGCTTCCATTTCTTGTCTGGATGGAGATCTTTGAGAGAAGCTGT
>NW_007877951.1:0-567 GCF_000696425.1 Galeopterus variegatus
TCCTAACTCAAAAAAGATTTCCTAAATTAACAAAAATGTACAATCTTTTTGTAAACAAGGGTGTCAGTATTGTCTAAATTAACTAAGCACAGGATACTTTTTTCTCTTCTCAATGAATTATAAATTATAACTATTTCTACAAAAGAATTTAATAAAGCAAGATGACTTAGTAAACAATAAGAAGATTTGAAGGCAACTAGTTTTCAAATTTTTATTGATGCCATTATTTATTCTGCTTAATTAAACTGACATCAAGAGGATCTGAAGGTTTTTGGTTAGTTATCACAGCAGAAACTGGCAGCATTTTCTTTTAAGCTAAACCAATTACTGCTGTACCCAAGAGAAGACCAGAACAAGCAAGTCTGTACAGAGTTCAGTCCAGCCTTGAATTGGTCCTTTGCTTGAGTTTGAGAAAGTTAAGGCTATCTAATTTAAACAATGGAAAAACTGAGTATGGGGAAACTGAACAATCTCTAAATTCCTTACCAAACAGTTTAATTCTTTTCTATTAATTTGCATTTAAAATTATTTCATACAGGGCCGGCCCGGTGGCGCACTGGATAGTGC
>NW_007877952.1:0-567 GCF_000696425.1 Galeopterus variegatus
GGCCAGGAGCAGCCAAAGGATTTCAGAGTCTACCCAGTGGGGCTCTACAGAGATCTGAGAGATACGTTTCCATGGCTGCTATAATCAAGGACATTTATAAGGGAAACAAGCATTTTTTTTTTCTTTTTAATGTAAATATGTAGTAGTCATGAGTGCAATGTCTACAGGTACACTTTTTACTACCAAAAGCAAAAAATTGATTTGTGTATGGCACTATTGCTTTTGTATCATCAGTACAAATATGAACACAATAAAAATAATAAATAATATATTATTATTATTATGAAAAGAGTTTTTCCTTGTGGATCCCCTGAAAAAGTCTTGGAACCTTCTCAAGACATGTTGAGAACCAGAAGTCTAGATAAAGTTAGGAAATACATCACCATTTTAAGCCTCATTCAGTTCCTTTTTTATGGCTCAGCAGTATTCTACTGTATGGATATACCAGTTTGTTTATCCATTCTCCTGTTGAATGATATTTAAATTGTTTTCACTTTGGGGCAGTTATTCCCACTGCCACTATAAACATTTTGTGTGAACAGAAGTTTCTTTTTTCTAGGGTAATTA
>NW_007877953.1:0-567 GCF_000696425.1 Galeopterus variegatus
ATTGTTTAGAATAGCTGGAGCACAGGATGAAGATGGGAGCAGCAAGAGATAAGCTGGAAAAACAGGTAAAGGCCAGGGAATGAAGGGCCTTATAGGCTCTGCTGCAGGGTTTGCACTCTTTCCTGAGGGCAATGTGAGTGTACTGAAGGGTTTTAAGTCAAGAGTCACAAAGAAAGATTTTGTTTTAGAAATATTCTGACTGCAGTGCAGAAAGAGGATCGGAAGGGGCAAGACTGGGGGTGGGGGGTGGGCACCAGTTAGGAAGCCATTGCTGTAATCTTGGCAAGAGATGCTGATGACTCTAGGTTCGGAGGGAAGTAGAAATACCTCATCAATAGAAGCAACAGGACCTGGTGACTGACTTGCTGGCTGTGGAGGTTGAAAGGGAGCGGAATCAAGGAGGATGCCTGGATAACCCTGCTTCCTCCTTCACAGACAACACAGGGCCCAGCAAGAGCAACCCCCTCCTGTCCCCTCCATTCTTAACATTATCAGATTGCCACCTAGCCTTTCCATGTGCACTAGATTCTACCCCTCTATCTTCAGTCTTTCCGTCTCCTCTGACTT
>NW_007877954.1:0-567 GCF_000696425.1 Galeopterus variegatus
AAAATAAAACACTGCGTTGAGATTTTTAATAGGATCTGGAAACAATGAGAAATGACAGCAAAGAAATTTGAGTACACAAATATACAAAAACTGAAGGTAAATGTTCAATGGATGGGTTTAAAAGCAGAAAAGAAACTAGAGAAAATTAAAATACAGGAACATATACCAGTAAAGAGTAAATAGAAAGCATGATGAAAGAGCATTATGCATGCTACAGAAACATGTGTAGGAGACATAGTGTGCACGCAGGAGGTATGCATACATGTATGTGCACTTCAAGAGGAAGCCTAAAGGGAAAGTATAGTAGATTCTATTTTTAAAGAGAATTAATTGCTGAGAATTTGCCATAGCTGATGAAAGAAATCAACCCATAGATTTAAAAAATTCCACAAAATTCCCAGCCTATCTATCTATCTCATTGTACTGCAATTTCTAAAAGTCAAACAAGAAATAAAATCTTAAAAGCAGTAAGAGAAAATGTCATTGACTTCTTCAGCCAACAGCTGATCTCTCAACAGGAACGCTGGAATGGGAGACAATAGAATATTTTTAAAATATGCAGAAAAA
>NW_007877955.1:0-567 GCF_000696425.1 Galeopterus variegatus
TTCCCCAGGCCAGCCGGCAATTACTCTGAGGCCTGGGGCACACCGGGCAGCCCGACTGTGGGGATGGGGAGGCCAATCCCAACTCTGGCGGGCATCCGGATGGGTTCGGGAATTTCCACCCTCTTACAGGTCTTGGCTGGCCCGCGTCTCGTTGGTGAGACCCTCTTCGAGGCCCGACCAGGCCGCAGCTCCGGAGGAACAGTCACCGAACGCTGCGCACCCCAGAGCTGCTGCTAGGCACTGCCCTAAAGTTGGGGCCGGCCCTAAACACTCAGATCAGGCCGGGCTGAACCGGAGCGGACGGGCCGGGGGCAGCAGCTCTGGTCGGTCCTCCTGCCTATGGTCCACAGGAGACGGTGCTCCGGAGGAGGATACAAGCTTGGTTCACGTGGCGCCGAGCTCAACGAGGCCTTGGGCGTGCACCCAGGTTCTGGCGAGTTGACAATATTCCTGAGATTGAATGGCTTCTTCTGTATTATTATTACTGTCTCCGGAGTAGTGCAGCCAGAGGCAACAGCAAACTGTTCAATCTCAAGGGGGCGCGGCCAAAAACAAATAAATAAATAA
>NW_007877956.1:0-567 GCF_000696425.1 Galeopterus variegatus
GGTGATATTTTTGGCATGCTCCTTGGTGCTGGCAATGTGCCTGGTTGTGGAGAGTGTCTAATCTCCAGCTCCATGCCTTGGGTCCCCAGGTGGGCCCCGAGGCGCTGGTACAGTGTGCCTGGTTGTGGAAGGGAGGTCTGGTCCCTCGCTCCATGCCTCTGGTCCACAGGCAGGCCCCAAGATGCTGGTGCAGTGTGCCTGGTTGTGGGAGAGGGGTCTGGTCCCCAGTTGCTAGCCTCAGGCCTCTGAGCGGATCCCTAGGCATTGGTGGTGTGCCTGGATGTTGGAGTGTGGGTCCAGTCCCTGGCTCCAAGCCTTGGGTTCCTAGGCAGGTCCTGAGGCACTGGCGGTGTGAGTGGTTGTGGGTGGGGGTCCTGCCCCTGGCTCCATACCTCATGTCCCCAGCAGGCCACAAGGCATCAGTGGTGTGCCTGGGCCAGAACTAGCTTTTTGTCCTTTGCTTACTTCCAACTTGGGGGAACTTCCTGTAGGAACCAATACTTGAACTGTGTTGTTGAGCTAAATTTCTGCTTTGCTGCTGTTTCCCTAGGGAAGGCTTTTTGTGCA
>NW_007877958.1:0-567 GCF_000696425.1 Galeopterus variegatus
GGTCAAAAATGTTGGCAGCATCGTTGCCTCCTGCCTTTCTCTCCCAGCCCATGTGCAAATCCTCAGAAAAACCTGTTAGCTCAGGGTGATGTCAGCAAAAATGGAGTAAGAACCTCTAAAAATTCTCTCCTCCATGTAAGCAGTGAGAACACTGGTAACAATTGTCAGAATCAACTTTTTCAGAACCCCCAAATTAACTAAAGCCTTCTAACACCCAACATCAGAAACCAAAAATACATGAAGCAATCTGGGAGAATTGAAGGGAGACATAAACAATTCAATAATAATAGTTTGAGACACAAATACCCCCACCTCCAATAATGGATAGAATAAGCAGACAGAAGATCAACATGGAAATATAGAACTTAAATGACACCATAAACCAACGAGACCTAACAGACATCTGTAGAATACGCCCTTCAACAACAGTGGAATATATATTCTTCTCAAGTGAACATAGAACATTTTCCAGAACAGATGATATGTTAGGCCACAAAACAAGTCTCAATAAGCTTCAAAAGATTAAAATATACAAAGTGTGTCCACTGAACTCAGTGAAATAAAATT
>NW_007877959.1:0-567 GCF_000696425.1 Galeopterus variegatus
ACAGAAACTCTACAAATCAGAAGAGAATGAGATGAGATGTTCAAAATACTAAAAAAAAAAAAACTCACAACAACAAAAAACAAACAAAAAAAACTTGCCAGCCAATAATACTATCCCCCCAATGCTATCCTTCAGAAATGAGGGAGAAATCGTGTATTTTCCAGACAAACAAAAACTGTGGGAATTCATCACAGCATTACTGCAGAAGTTCAACACCACCCAACAAACCCTACAAGAAATCCTCGAATTAGCCCTGCATCTGGAATCCCCAAAATAATAATCATTGCCATTGATACACAAGAAAGAAAAAAAAAAAAACAAACACTGGTAGAAAAAAAATGGAAACACAAATACTGGTAGAACAAAAATGGAAACATGTAAGAGAAAGAAACTGTATCTTACCACCTCCAGAACCCAACAAAAATGGAAGAAAAACAATAAGGGAAAAAAAGAAACAAAAGATATTTAAAACATTCAAATGAAAATCAATAAAATACCAAAAGTTAGACAGTACCTTTCAGTAACAACCCTAAATGTAAATGGATTAAATTCCCAACTAACAAGACA
>NW_007877960.1:0-567 GCF_000696425.1 Galeopterus variegatus
TCAATGGTGCATAAGCTCCGACTCCATTCAACCCCCATCCACCCCTTTCCAAGGCAACCCTTACTTTTATTCAGCACTGTACTCGCAAAACATAACCTATAGTTTTGCCACTGACTTCTGGACCTACAGTTCTCTCCTACCTTAATTCATACCACATTGTAGGCCTAGTCCCTTATTCCTCAATTTTATTTCACTCAGTCTTCTTTTGAGATTTCTTTCTTCCCTATCATATATTCACACCGTCCAGTGATAACTATTCCTAATATTTTGGTATATAAGAACATTAAAATACTATTCTATCTCAAACAGAAATTTTACTTTTTCATGTAGTCAAAACTAGAAATTGTTTTATCCAACTTTATTGAGGTATAATAGACAAATAAAAATTATATATTTATGGTGTGCAACATGATGTTTTGATGTGTATATACATTGTAAAATGATTACCACAATGAAGCTAATTAACATATCCATCACCTGACATAATTGTGTATATGTGTGAGAGAGAACGTTAAGAGCTACCTTCTCAGCAATTTTCAAGTATGCTATACGTTATCATTAGTTATC
>NW_007877961.1:0-567 GCF_000696425.1 Galeopterus variegatus
GTTCTCTCTTTGTATTGTACAGTTCTGTGGGTTTTGCCTAATGCATAATGACGTGTTCACCGTTACAGTGTCACACAGAATAGTTTCTGTCTTTAAAAATCTTCTGTGCTCCACCTGTTCATTCTTTCCTTCCTCTGTCATCCCCTGCAATCCTGGCAACCACTGATTTTTTTTATTTTTCATTATCTCAAACATTTATCATCTCTTTCTGCTGGAAACATTCAGAATCCTTTCTTCTAGCTAATTGGAACTATACAATAAATTGTTATTAATTATAGTCACCCTACAGTGCGGTAGAACACTAGATCTCATTCCTCCTAACCAGCTGTACTTTTGTATCTGTTAACCAACCTCTTGCAACCCCCTACCCACCCACCTTTCCAGCCTCTGGTAACCACCATTCTACACTCCACTTCTCTGTGGTCAACCTTCTTAGCATCCACATATATTGTAGTCTTCCATTTCAAATACCATTTTGATTGTTACATAACATTCTGTTAAATGGGTTTACCAGTCTATATACATATCATTTATTTGATAAACATTAAAGTTGTTTACAGTTTTAAA
>NW_007877962.1:0-567 GCF_000696425.1 Galeopterus variegatus
AAAAAAAGGGATGCTCACATGGGTTTTTCCAGTGTCTGTGTTATCTTATCCTGGTGCTGTGTCTGGTCTTTCATCTTTGCGTCTGGCTTTGCATTCCTTCATCCTTGGCTATTCACGTCCAGATCTGTTCTGTCTTGCACCTGGCTCGCTCCACCTTGCTGACTGTCTATTCCAAGATCTACCCACCTGGCCCTGAACTAGCGTCTTGGCTCCCCAGCCAGGTTCCTGAGAGTTGAGGTTGTTAGCCTTGGGGATAACTGTCCTCTCTCTTCTTTTAAGTACTTGGTTCCCACTGTCAGATGCTGAACAGCACCTTGGAATGGCTGCTGTAAGGTAATAGTCATATCCAGTGCATTGAGCCCAGGTGCAGCTCAAGTGCATCTTGTCTGCAAGAACCAAGTCTGAGTACCCTGGGTTTGTTCTCACATTGCTGTCTTCCAGTCCCCTGCCCATCTCCCTGGTATTGAACATTGGCTCCCACTTCTCAGTGCAGTTCTGGCATCCCCTTTCTTCTCTCTTTCATGCACCTGTCCACTCCCCTGGTACTCGATGCAGGCAAAGGCCTGT
>NW_007877963.1:0-567 GCF_000696425.1 Galeopterus variegatus
TTCTCTTCAGTTTTTCTGAAAACCTAAAACTGTGCTAAAAACTGAAGTTTATAAATGAAATGAACAAGTTTGTTTTTTTAAAATGAAAAAAAATCTACAATGTAGGTAATTTATATTTAACTTCATCACACATGACCTATCATTTACTTTGTTGTTACAAATATCTGTAAGATTTGTTCTTTTCATGGACAAAATCATAATAGGCTAAATAAAAGCATTTGCACCATTGTGCTTAGCTTGCTTTCTCCAAATGAGGAAAAATACATTTTTCCAAACTGAGTTTTCTATAGTAAAGCTGTTACATAAATCTTCTGGACTAAATATAAAGAAGATTCCTCAACTCACCAGATCTGCAGGAACAATCTGCTTGAAGACCATGCATTACCTATGATTCAGGATTCATGACAAACTTGCTTTTAGGTAATTTATCATACCTATAATTGAAAATATTTTCTTAAGGATATTAAAAATATTAAAATATGAATTTGGAATGGTAATTATTTGACTCAGGAGGCAGGAAGGGAAACGGCATTTTGGAGAGTTACTTCTGGCTATTCTTTTGTATGA
>NW_007877964.1:0-567 GCF_000696425.1 Galeopterus variegatus
AAGGGGAGGGACACTGTAGTATTTTTATGTGATCAGAGTTAAGTTTCTATCAGCTTAAAGTAGATTATTGTAATTAGAATCAACAAGGAAAACTTCAGAAAACTTACAAATGCACAGATATTAAACAACGTGCTGTTCCTTGACTGACAGTGGATCTGATCATGTCTTTCTCTTGCCTCAGCAAGACTCAACAGAACTTCTAGGTCCTGGAGCACCAGTACACACCTGCCACTTTCAACAACCAATGGGTTAATGAATAAAAGAAAATTTAAGAATTATTTGAGACAAAGTCAAATGAAAACACATTATACCAAAACCTATGGTATATGACAAAAGCAGTTCTAAGAGGGAAGGTTATAACAATAAAATTTCCTATATCAAAAAAAAAAAAAAAAAGATTTCTGATAAACAACCTACTTATGCACCTAAAGTAACCTAAAGAAAACAATGAGCCAAACCCATAATCAGCAGAAGGAAAGAATAAAATTCAGTGCAGAAATAAAAATAAATAAATAAATAAAAACTGAAAAACAATTGAATAGATTGGTGAAACAAAAAGTTGGTTTT
>NW_007877965.1:0-567 GCF_000696425.1 Galeopterus variegatus
GCTGAAAGAAAACATAGGGGAAGCACTTCAAGGACTAGGACTGGGCAAAGACATTATGAATATGGCCCAATAGCACAGGCAACAAAAGGAAAAATAAATGAATGGGATTATTATAACAAACTAAAAAGCGTCTGCACAGCAAAAGAAACAATTAACAGAGTGAAAAGACAACCTTCAGAGTAGGGGAAAATATTTGCAAAGCCTGCATCTGACAAAGGATTAATATTCACAATATTAACTTAACAGTCAAAAACCTAAATAACCTGATTAAAAATTGGCAAAGGAGCTGAATAGGCATGTCTCGAAAGAGGATATACAAATGGAAGAGACACATGAAAAAATGCTCAGCATTGCTCAGCACAGGGAAATGCAAATTAAAACCACACTGAGATATCATCTCAACCCAGTTAGACTGGCTATTATCAAAAAGACAGAGAACAACAAATGCTGACAAAGATGCAGAGAAAGGGGAACCCTCCTACACTGTTGGTGGGACTGTAAACTAATGCAGCCATTATGGAAAATGGTATGGAGGTTCCTCAAACAACTACAGATAGAACTGCCATA
>NW_007877966.1:0-567 GCF_000696425.1 Galeopterus variegatus
GTAAAACACTTAGTGGCATAAAACAGCCATTTGATTCTGCTCACAGATTCTTTGGGTCAGGAGTTTGGACAGGACACAGTGGGAACAGCTTGTCAGTGCTGCACAATGTCTGGAGCCTTCAGTGGTACAACTAGGAGGCTAGATCAGTGGTCCGGATCATCCAAGGGCTGGTTTACTCATAACCGAAGGCTTCCTGTTCACCTTGGCTGGGGTGACTCAAAGACCAGAGTGCAGAGCAGAGCCTCCCGGGCTGTCCATGTGTCCTTGGCTTCCTCACAGCACGGTGGCCTCGGAGGGGACAGACTGCTTCTGTGCCAGCTCAGGGATCCAAGTGCAAGTGCTCTCACTGGCAAGATGGACGCTGCATTATCTCGCGGGTCACGCAGCGTCACTCCCCTCCCCCACTCTTTGTTGGAGCAGTCACAGCCACCAAGATTCAAGGATAGCGGAAGAATCCATCTCTCGATGAAAGAAGAGTTAAGAAGAGTATGTAGATTGGGGGATACTGTTGTGGCCATCTTTGGAAAATACAAGCTGCCACCAATGAGGTGGGGCATTAGATGAACA
>NW_007877967.1:0-567 GCF_000696425.1 Galeopterus variegatus
CAAACAGCATCATCAATCAACTGGATCTAATTGACATTTATTGAATACTTCATCTAACAACGGCAGAATATAAATTCTTCTCAAGCTCACATGAAATATTCATCAAGGTAGACCACATTTCTGGGCCATAAAACAAACTTTAACAATTCTAAAAGAATAGAAATCATACAACATATGCTTCCAGAACACAACAGAATTAAACTAAAAATCAGTAAGAGAAAGATAAATGGAGAGCCCCAAAGTACACAGGGATTAAATAATGCATTCCTGAATAACACATGGGTCAAAGAAAAAAATCTCAAGAGATATGAAAAAAATATTATAAACTAAGTGAAAATGAAAATACAAGTTATCAAAATTTGTGTGATGCAGAAAAAGTAGTACTTAATGGAAAATTTATAGCATTGAATGTATACATTAAGAAAGAAGAAAGATCTAAATTCAATAATGTAAGCATTCACCTTAGAAAACTAAGGGGAAAAAAGCAATTAAATCTGAAGTAGGCAGAGGAAAATAAATATAAATTAGAGCCAAAATCAATGAAATTGGAAATAAGAAATAGTAATC
>NW_007877968.1:0-567 GCF_000696425.1 Galeopterus variegatus
GTGCTGTGGTGTTGGTGTGTCACACCTTGTTCTCTTGTTCTCTCCTGCTTTGGGTGCTGTGCTGTTGGATTGTCACACCTCGTTCTCTTGTTCTCTCCTGGTTTGGGTGCTGTGGTGTTGGACTGTCACACCTTGTTCTCTTGTTCTCTCCTGCTTTGGGTGCTGTGGTGTTGGACTGTCACACCTTGTTCTCTTGTTCCCTCCTGCTTTGGGTGCTGTGGTGTTGGACTGTCACACCTTGTTCTCTTGTTCCCTCCTGCTTTGGGTGCTGTGGTGTTGGACTGTCACACCTTGTTCTCTTGTTCCCTCCTGCTTTGGGTGCTGTGGTGTTGGACTGTCACACCTTGTTCTCTTGTTCCCTCCTGCTTTGGGTGCTGTGGTGTTGGACTGTCACACCTTGTTCTCTTGTTCCCTCCTGCTTTGGGTGCTGTGGTGTTGGACTGTCACACCTTGTTCTCTTGCTCTCTCCTGCTTTTGTTGCTGTGCTGTTGGATTGTCACACCTCCTTCTCTTGTTCTCTCCTGCTTTGGGTGCTGTGGTGTTGGTCTGTCACACCTTGTTCTCTTG
>NW_007877969.1:0-567 GCF_000696425.1 Galeopterus variegatus
CGGGGGCAACACTGAGGGTTGCGATCCGTTGCCGGACACGGAAAAGAGACAAAAAAAAAAAAAAATCTTAAAAAAATCTGTCATATGAAGAGAGATTGCAAACAACACTCAGGCAACTAGTTGGACATGCCAAAGAGGTGATTTAGTCTTTCTCCCCTGCTTTTTTTTTCTGTAAAGTTTTGAGTAGATAGACAGAAGTTGGATTCAAGATGAATAGATAAGTACAGACAGATAAATAATAGATGACAGCTGGCTAGATTGATATAAGATAAACAGGTGATAGAAATATAGATCATTATAATGCACAAAGTTAACCATGAAAGCTTGGTGTAAAACAGTACATTTTCCAGCTTTATTGAGGTGCAATTTATGTATAAAACCCAACTTTTTAACATGCAAGTTCTATGAGTTCTGCTAATTGTATTATTTTGTGCAGCGAATGCCACAGTCAAGATATAAACCAGTTGGAGGAACTAACAAGTTTGTCAGTCCACTTTGCAGACAAACCTCTAACACAAATCCCAGTGCCAGACAAGCATATGCATTTACGGTCTGTCCAGTTTTGTC
>NW_007877970.1:0-567 GCF_000696425.1 Galeopterus variegatus
GGTAGGCTTTTTCTATTATCAGTTTAAGAGTTTTTAAAATCATGAACTGGTGTTAAATTTTGTCCTGGGCTTTCTGTTGTTGTTGTTGTTGTTGTTGTTGGGAGGCTGCTGATTATTGCTTCATTCTCATTGCTTGTTATTGGTACATTCAGGTGTTTTACGTCTTCTTGGTTCAGTCTTGGTAATTTGTATGTACCCAGATATTTATATTTATCCATTTCCTCAAGGTTTTCAAATTTATTGGTATATAGTTGTTCACAGTAGCTGAAACAAGTTAAAGAGGACACAAAAAGATGGAGAGACATTTCATGCTCTTGAATTGGAAGAATTAGTATTGTGAAAATGTCCGTAGTACCCAAAGCAATCTACAGGTTCAATGCAATCCCCATCAAAATACCAATGACATTAACCACGGAAATAGAAAAAAAATCCTAACATTGATATGAAAAAAAATGAACACAATAGCCAAAGCAATTCTGAGCAATAAAATAAAATAAAATTAAATTAAAAAGTGAGAGGCATAACACCACCTGACTTCAACTGAAACTATAAAGCTATAGTATCCAA
>NW_007877971.1:0-567 GCF_000696425.1 Galeopterus variegatus
CATGTGTGTGCTCCGCTGGGCCTTCTGTGAAGGTGGAAGGTGCCACGCATTTAAATATCACCAGGAAGGCAGGAGCACAGAGCTGCATCCTCTCAACACCGCCAAGGCCTGCCTCTCTGCAGACAGTCGCTGGTTTGTACCCTGTGCTCTGCAACTGACCCAGCCGCAGGAAAGCTGCACAGGGCAGACCCAGACGGCCCAGCACAGGGTCTCCATTGCTCAATCATTTTATCCAATGGCCTGCACTACCTGGCTCGGTTCAGTGTTGTGTGTGTGAGTGTGCATTAGTGTGTGTGTGTGTGTGTGTGTGTGCAAACGTGTGTATACATGTATGAGTGTGGGTGCATGGGCGTGTGTATGAGCATGCATGTGGATGTAGATGAGTGTGTGAGTGCAAAACAGCATTTGTGTGCATGTGGGAACGTGATGGACGCGTGTGGATGTGCACGAGGGGACGTGCATGTGCACGTGACTGTGCACGGGCATGTGTATGAACATGTGTGCACGCTGCACTCAGCATCTCAGCTCCTCCTTTCTCTCTGGTGGCCTCCGTGCTGAGGCTCTGCT
>NW_007877972.1:0-567 GCF_000696425.1 Galeopterus variegatus
CAGCAACAAGCAGGAGCCCAGTGAGTGTGGCAAGGCCCGAGTGCACGCTGCACTCCTCCGGCGAGGGTAAATGGAAGGGTCCCCCCAAAACACGTGTACACAGGCAGCTGGCCACCTCGGGGAGCCTCCTGTGCAGCTGCTCTCCCCACCTCAAGCTCTTTCATGGTAGCAGGCGTTAGGGGACAGGTCATAGCAGCAGCAGCAGCATCCTGGTTCCTGTTCAGGGGCTGTGTCGGCCACCCCCCAAGCCTGGGACAGGGCAGGTATCTTCCTGCTCCAAAAGAAGATGCGGGGCTGAAATGGAGGAAATGTCTCAAAATCAGACCCGGGCGTCGCTGTTGGGGGTAACACCCTCTCCTGGCCCTCTCAGCTACTTATTACCCCCGCAAAGCTCTAGCCCTGGGAGCTGCCCCTTACTGCCAGCACACACTGGGCTGCCACTGTGGAACTGTGAAGGCAGAGCCCTCGGGGTGGTGCCTCCTGGCCAACTGGAAATGAAACACTGCCCCAAGGCCACGGTTACCCAGGAGGCTTAAGGGCCCTGGGCTTGTGACCACAGGGGCAGCT
>NW_007877973.1:0-567 GCF_000696425.1 Galeopterus variegatus
TTGATCTTGGTTCTGGATTCATTAGATTTTCTCTTGAGAATGCATTGCATTTTCTTGGTATCTTATAGGTTGAATACCTTCAGATTGTATGTTCAACATTATGTATGTTAATTTGTGAAGATTATGAATTCTGCTAATTTTCTCCAGTGAGTGTTATTTTCTTTGTTCTAGCAGGTAATTTTTCTAGCTGGACTTGAACAACAAATGTAGTGGGTTAGAAATCTTGATTCTCCTTTGATCTTAGAATAGGATTTTTAGGTAATGCATGAATGAGCCAAAAGGCTCTTGAGTGGGGGGCAAAAGTCCACAGATAAATTTGGCAAAAGCCATCTAATCAATTCTAATCATTGTTTAGGGATGGGATCGTGTACTTTGACTGTTTTAGGTTGCTGGTTTGATTCCCAGCCTGAATGACTATTAACTATTTAACCTACAGATTGTTCTTTAGATATGTTTAAAAAAAAAAAAAACTGCTTGAATGCTGTTTAAATATGCTAAAGAAATTGCTGTAGGAAGTATGTAGGAAAGAAAATGTTTACTAAGGACAAGCTGTTTGTTGGTGAATTG
>NW_007877974.1:0-567 GCF_000696425.1 Galeopterus variegatus
TTCAGGTCATTCATAAACTATAAAATAGTGTTAATGTAATACCCACAGTTTCTGTTTTTCTTGATGCCGTTCTTGGGTGAAAGAATATTTGGTGACATGTGAATGTTAACATAGCAAAGCCCTGGACAATGTCATGTTTATATTCTGGTTCCATTTTCAAATGTCAGAGGTGACACTGGTGATCTAGTGCTAGTGTTCCCACTTGTTTCTATGGGTGAAAGAGTCACCATCACCAGCATCAATCAGAATGAGAACTCCAGATCATTTCATTGTTAGCAGAAACTGCTGGTGACATATAATTAATGGGCCGGCATATCTTGCCTATTTTATTTAATCTCAGTCAGATTAAGTATCAGGTTTTTTAAAAGTAGCTTTCTTTCTTATAATATGATGTTTCATGATGCTATAAATCATGATTACTAACAATTTTATACGCACCTTTTCCTACATAAATATGGTTTGAACCTACACACACACAAAGAGTCAGACTTGATGGAGCTGTTTCTATCCTCCCCTCAGAAGACACTGTGAGGTTGCTAGATGATGTAACTCTGAGACTGACCATAA
>NW_007877975.1:0-567 GCF_000696425.1 Galeopterus variegatus
TTCACTTAACATGATGGTTTCCAGTTCCATCCATGTTGCTGCAAATGATAGGATATTATTTCTTTTTGTAGCTGAATAGTATTCCATTGTATATACACCACTGTTTTTTTAACCATTCATCTGTGTACAGGCATTTAGGTTGACCATCTGTTGGCGATTGTGACTAGTGCAATGATGAACATGGGAGTGCAGGTGTCTTTTCAATACATTGATTTCATTTCCTTTGGTTATATACCCAGTAGTGGGATCACTGGGTCATAAGGTAGTAATTTTTAGTTCTCTGAGGAAACTCCATACTATTTTCCACAATGGCTGTACCAATTTTCGTTCCCACCAACAATGTAGGAAAGTTCCCTTTCCTCCACATCCTCATCAGCATTTGTTATTTTCTGTCTCTTTGATAATATGCATTCTAACTGGAGTAAGATTATATCTCATGGTTTTAATTTGCATTTCCCTGATGAATAGTGATGTTGAGCATTTCTTCATGTTCCAATTGGCCATCTATATGTGTTCTTTGGAGAAATGTCTGTTCAGGTCCTTTGCCCATTTTTTAACTGGATTATT
>NW_007877976.1:0-567 GCF_000696425.1 Galeopterus variegatus
GAAGGAAGGAAGGAAGGAAGGAAGGAAGGAAGGAAGGAAGGAAGGAAGAAAGGAAGGAAAGGAGGAGGAAGGAAGGAGAGAGAGAGAGAAGAAAGACTACAATAAATGAACTTTCAGGAGAGAATAGATCTATAGTTACTAGAGGTGGGAAAGGGGGAAGAGGAAGTGGGTTAGTGAGTAACTGGGTAAGGTACAAAAAGAATAATTACTATTTGTAATGGGGAACATGCTAATAGTCCTGATTTGATCATCAACTACTGTACACAAATACTGATAGTCAAATCTGTATTTATAGTACCCCTTGATATGTATACTCAATTATGTTTCTATTCAAAAAATAAATAAGATATGATGTAAACTGTAGTTTTTTTAGGTGTTCTTTATCAAGTTGATGTTCTTTATCAAGCTCTCCATTATTCTTATTTGCTGAGAGTTTTTATCATAAATGAGCATAAATATCATTAAAACATTTTTTCAAATGCTTTTCTAACATCTATTAATATGTTCATGTGTGATTTTTCTTTTGCAGCCTACCAATATGATGGATTACATTGATTAATTTTTGAA
>NW_007877977.1:0-567 GCF_000696425.1 Galeopterus variegatus
TCTAAGTTTTGTTGTTATTGTAAAAAAATGACACCCCCCCATACACATATTATACCATTTAATTACTACATAGAATTTCATTTTGAAAGCAAAGCCATGCCAGGACAAATGATAATTAAACTTTTGAAAATTAAAGAAAAATTTTAAAAAATACCCTTAAATGTACACTGTGAGAAATAACATATAACTTATATGGAATTACCAATTCAAATAACAATATATTACTTATTTGAAACCATGGAGACAAGCAGAAATTGGCCCAACATTTTTCATATGGTGAAAAAAAAAGAGTTGTCAACTGGAAAATTCTATATTCAATAGAACAATACAGCCATCTCTTGTTGTCCACAGTGGACTGGTACCAGGACCACCAAACATACCAAAATCTGCAGATGGTCAAGTCCTTTATGTAAAATGGCAAAGTATTTGCAGCCTACGGGCATCCTCCCTATACTTTAAATCATCTCTAGATTCCTTATAATACCCAATACAATGTAAATTTTGTGCAAATAGTTGTTATACTGTATTTTTTATTTGTGTTATTTTTTATTGCTGTATTGTTATTTT
>NW_007877978.1:0-567 GCF_000696425.1 Galeopterus variegatus
TTGAGATGAGACCATTCAGCCATAATATATACCAATTCTTACAAAGATAAGAAAAAAATAATTATACCTGTATATACATCTATATGCATACATACATGCACATACACAATTATTCAAACATTCATTATGCATTTGCATTGTCGTTTTTATAAGCCTTAGTAGTTTATAAACAAATCATTAAAGTATTAAATATTTACTATCAAAATTTGGCCTGTAGGTAAGGAGCAGGTTAAGAAAACTAGGTAACACTTTTAAGCTAATTAAAAATTTTAAAATATTATAAATTTTGCTTCTTCATAGTCATCTATACATAATTACCTTTATCTATTTTGCAACAATAAAATATTCTGCATAGTATTTTTCTAAATCAAGGATCAAGTCTAGGAATATATACCTAAAGAAAATAAAGATCACTGCAACAATAGCAACACCAACTTAAAATCTGTATAGAGCTATACATTTTATAAATGCATTATATTGGTTATCTCATTTAATGTGCACCTCATTTATGTTAGGAAGAGGTTATATTCATTTGATCAAATAAGGAAAATATGGCTAGATTTGATT
>NW_007877979.1:0-567 GCF_000696425.1 Galeopterus variegatus
AGATGTTTTTGGCCTGCTCTGTGGTGCTGGCAGTGTGCCTCGTTTTAGAGAATGTCCAATTGCTAGTGGGCCCTGAGGTGCTGGCAGGGGGTGCCTGGTTGTGGGAGGGGCATTCTTTGTATTTCTGTGGTATCAGTTGTCATGTCTCCTTTTTCATGTCTGATTTTTGTTATTTTGATCCTCTCTCATCTTCTTTTAGTTAGTCTGGTTAATGGTTTGTCTATTTTGTTTTCCTCTAAAATCCCAACTTTTTGTTTAATTCATCTTTTGTATCATTTTTTGGGTCTCTATTTCATTTAGTTTTGCTCTCATCTTAATTATTTCTTTGCATCTATTAATTTTGGGGTTGGATTGTTCTTGCTTTTTTAGTTTATTGACCTGTTGCATCAGATTTTTCATTTGAAGTCTTTCTATTCTTTTGACATTAGCACTTATTACAATAAATTTCCCTCTTAGTACTGCTTTTGTAGTATCCTGTAGGTTTTAATAAGTTGTGCTTGTACTGTTTCAAGGAATTTTTTGATTTCCTGCTTTATTTTGTCTTTGACCCATAGGTCATTCAGGAGC
>NW_007877980.1:0-567 GCF_000696425.1 Galeopterus variegatus
TCTTCAACACTGGATGATGTTGCGATACATATCCCTACCAGAGTTAGTAATTCCAAGATCCCATTCTTCCCGATTTCAAGAGATGCCTCTGTATGCTTTATGCAGTACCATAAAGATATTTTATCATGGCACTTGTTATGGAGGGAATTTTAATTTTAATTTTATTTTATTTCATGTTTTAGTCTGTCTTTTCTAGTCTCTGAACTACATGAGAGCAGGTACTTTCTAACTCATTATTTTATCTCCAGCACCTAGAACAGATGCAATACATAGAAAGTACTCCATACATATTTGGCAAATAAATGAATGAATGCATGAATTAATTGACCACTGACTGGCATGTTGATCCAGCCAAAGGACCATGCTCAACACAGACCTGTAGCGATCTGAATAACGGTGTTCTGTAACATATTTTTGAGTTATAGGATGATTTTATAGCAGCTACTTTTCAAATTTTCTGTAATTATGCGTAAAGTCAGATTTAGCCTGGAGGCTGTTTGGTGAGGTTCTGTTCCTCGGTTTTGCAGCAGCAGAGAACTGATTGGTCATGATTTCATCTAGGAAGGT
>NW_007877981.1:0-567 GCF_000696425.1 Galeopterus variegatus
GTGAAAAATGAATATCCAGATGTGGATAGAGTGTGAATAGTTTCTAACCACAAGGTTCAGACTGTGGAAGATTAAAATGGGCAAATATTATTTATTGCTGTTTCCACTGAAAGATAAAGTGTAGCTTCACCCATCTCTGCCTTGAATCTGGGCTGGTATTAGTGACATGCTTATCTAATAGAATGAAACCACAGACGGTAAGTCACAAGAATCCTTGCAGTTTCTGCCTGAGCCTTCTGGATCACTCTCTACATGAGCACTGAGTTGCTAAGAATTCTGACTCCCTTGTGTTTATCATGATAGACAGTTCACACAGAGGTGTGCCATTTGACAGTCTCAGCTGAGCCAATTTCCCAGCAATATCTGCAAAGGCATCACAAATGTGCATAAAGACATCATGCACCTTCCTGACTAACATTTTCAACAGAAAGATTCCATTAATTCACCTCCATCAGCATCACATGGACATGTATAATCATCTAGCTATGCCTTGACCAAATTCCCAACCCAACAAATAATAAGAATGTATAAAATGGTTGTTCTAAGCCACTAAGTTCTGGACTACTC
>NW_007877982.1:0-567 GCF_000696425.1 Galeopterus variegatus
TCATAATACCTTCCGGTCTTAGGGCTTTACTTAGCATCTGTAAGGCATTCGCTAACAAGGTTCAGATAATTCAAATAACTTGTACACAACTACTATGAGGTGGAGCTGGATTTTTAAATCTGGCAGTCTGGTTTTGGGATCCATGCTCTTTTTTGTTAACTGACAAATAAAAATTGTATATATTTATAGTATACAGCATGATGTTTTGATATATGTATACATTGTGGAATGGCTAAATTAAGCTAATTAATATATGTATTACCTCACATACTTTTTTGTGGTGACAACATTTAAATTATATTCTCTTAGCAGTTTCCAAGTAAACAATACATTGTTATTAACTATATTCACAATATGGTGCAATAGATCTCTGGAACATATTCCTCCTGTATGACTGAAATTTTGTATTCTTTGACCAACACCTTTCCAATCCTTCCATACCCCAGCCTCTGGTACCATCATCTATTCTCTGCTTCTATGAGTTCTACTTTTATATACTCCACATGTAAGTGAGATTGTTCTGTATTTGTGTTCCTCTGCCTTATTTCATTTAACATAATGTCATCC
>NW_007877983.1:0-567 GCF_000696425.1 Galeopterus variegatus
ATAGTTGCTACAAAAGTTCTGAGGTTCCCAGTTGACAGCTAAAGTGGTCTCTAGGGAAAGGTAATTATTGCTCAGGTGGATTCCTAACAAGGCACCTGATCCCTCCCATGTAGGAGGAGAGAAGCCTTGCCTCCCAGTCCCAGCTCCCAAAGCCCCACCACACACACCCTGAGTGGGGTTTAAAAGGACTGAATCCCAATTCTGCATGACCCCTCGAGGAGTTAGATGTCTGGCTTTAATTTCTCCAGTTGAAACTGTATCAGAAACTGTACCCATTGCCACCCTCACTAGTGTAGCTGTATCCTGATAGAAGGGAGGCTTTGATCTACATTATCTGGGAGGGCCAACTGGGCACCCTGCACAGAGACCTCAACTAGATACATCATGTCATCTACTTGTCCTCTCTGGGAGTAAGGTGTTTCATGAGGTCTCCCCCTTTTTTTGCTTTAAATGTAATGAAACCATAGGGAAAACAGAAGCCTGGGATGTTGCCCAGAGCAGAACTTGGCAAGTTCTTCTTTTCGCCATGGCCTTTGCCAGCTCTCTGCAACTTTGTCACTATGGTAT
>NW_007877984.1:0-567 GCF_000696425.1 Galeopterus variegatus
CAATGATGTCAGGCCTCTGAAATCAATTTTTCAATTTTAAAAGTAATAAATTTTTTTTTTTTCAAAAACTTCTCTTATTAAGTACCATGGGGTTGCCTAGCCTATAAGACCTTGAAAAGTTGACAAGGGTAGCATTGTCTATTTATCCAGCACCCATCCCCTCTGCTACTTCTGGCAAATCCTGACTGCTCTAAGCCAGTCACGCTAATCCCATTCCACGTGCCAATGAGTGGTTTAAGCATGAGCATGTGATCCAGGTATGGCCAATGAAATGAAATGCTTTGAAGAACAATTTACTTGCTCTTAAATAGACACACAAGAAAGACACATTTTCCCTTCCTTCTCTGGACTTTATAATTCAGCATTTAACTTCTGGAACTCCTGAAACCATTCGGAACTCCTGATACCAGTCTAAGACCACACTAAAAGTGATTCGAAGGACCAAACCTACTTTCTAAGGACAGCAAAGTATAAACAACATAGTGTATACGTTAAAGACGGCAGAGTAGGGCTGGCCCGGTGGCGCACTGGAGAGTGCGCCGCTTGGGAGCGTGGCGGCGCTCCCGC
>NW_007877985.1:0-567 GCF_000696425.1 Galeopterus variegatus
AGCTGGCTCTGCACCTATCTTTCCCTCTCTTGATGCCACACTGGGACCAATAGGCCTGATCATTGGGCTGGCCCTTGAGCCTGACCCCTAACACTGGCTGCTGGACCTTGCTTGATTGCCTGCTACACCCACCTGCCTTTGGCTGCAGGGACCTGCTGTGGGCACGTCGGAGGCCACCAGAATGTTGTGAGAATCGCAGAAGCCATGCTGTACAAGTTGCTGCTGAAGAAGCTGTGAGGGTTTAACTTAGAGAAGGGAAATGAAAGGGAAACACAGCAGTGGTCTTCAAGTTCTTGAAAAACTGACCTGACCAGGACTGCTCCATTGAGTAAGGATCCAGGGGGCCAAATTTCCACTGAGCAAGGATCCAGGGGGCCAAACTGGGGTATAGGAGTATGTTTTCTGGGGAGGCAAATTCAAGCTCAACACGAGGAAGAAGTTTGCAGCAACTGACAGGCCAACTGCGGACTAACTGTTCTTAGAAGCAGTGAACTCCTTTTCACCACGGGAATTAGGAAATTCATGGTCGGGGACGGAAGCAAGGGATTTCTGTACTTGGATGTACTA
>NW_007877986.1:0-567 GCF_000696425.1 Galeopterus variegatus
GTGAAATACATTTGTTTTATTAATGTTAGTACTCTCCACAATATTTTATCTTCCTTTAATACCAGAGAGAGTTCAATAGTGAGGAGCCACATGGCCGCAGTTTTTGTCATTGGAAGGTGTTTCTTGAATTTTATTAATTTCAGTTTCTTTAGTAGATATGGGGTTATTGAAGTTACCTCTTTCTTGAGCTTTAGTAGCCTGAGTCTTTCAAGTAATTGGTACATTTAATCTGAGTTGTAAAATTTATTGCCATAATTTTGCTTCTAACATTCATTTACATCCTTTTATTATTTGTAGGCCCTGTAGTGAGGTTAACTCTCTCATTTGTGTATGAGTTTGTAAATTTCCTGATTTAATCTGTGGAAATCATCTCCCCTATGTTATGCAACCACCAATATTTCTACTCAGTTTTTAAAAATTCTTTTTTTTTTTTTGCCTCATTTCTAATGTGTCTGCATAATGTATGTGCACACCATGATTTGGCCTATGAAGATCTCACACTCTGCTGATGGGTCCGTATGTGGGTTGGAAACTCATTCAAAATTGCAGCCAGTTCTCATGTCTCCT
>NW_007877987.1:0-567 GCF_000696425.1 Galeopterus variegatus
ACTTTCCTTTTTTTTTTGTCTTTTGTCGTGACCAGCAATGGATTGCAACCCTCAGTGTCGCACCCGTACCGGACCGGGACCGGCAACAGGATCACAACCCTCAGTGTTGCACCTGCAACCTCACTCAGCCAGTGAGCAGCCGGTCTGTATGTGTGATCCGAACCCTCGGCGGGAGCGCCGCCATGCTCCCAAGCGGCGCACTGTAGCAGTGTGACACCGGGCCGGCCCACAATGCCATTTCCTTTTTCCTCCCCTTCTGGAATACCCATGATTTGAATATTTGAGCTCTTAAAGTTGTTGGTTGTCTCTCTTAGATTTTCTTCATTTTTTTTGATTCTTTTTTCTTTTTTCTGGTCTCCCTGTGTTAATTCACACAGCCTGTCTTCAAGGTCAGAAATTTTCTCTTCTGCTTGTTCAAGTCTGCTGGTTAAACTCACTGTTGTATTTTTATTTTATTTTATTTTATTTTTATTTTGTCAATATAAAATGTAGTTAGTTATTGTGTTCCATCACCAAAATCTCCCTCCCTCCTCCCTCTCCCCCCTCCCACCCAGATGTGTCCCCTCC
>NW_007877988.1:0-567 GCF_000696425.1 Galeopterus variegatus
CACGACACTGAGGGTTGCGATCCGTTGCCGGTCATGAAAAAAGACAAAAAGAAAAAAAAAATGGATTAGAGAATTAAATATACACCCTGAAACAATAAAACTTATTAAAGAAAACATAGGAGAAACACTCCAGGAAGTGGAACTGGGCACAGATGTCATGAATATGACCCCAAAAGCATGGGCAACCCAAGGAAAAATAAACAAATGGGATTATATCAAACTAAAGTGGAACTGGGCACAGATGTCATGAATATGACCCCAAAAGCATGGGCAACCCAAGGAAAAATAAACAAATGGGATTATATCAAACTAAAAAGCTTCTGCACAGCAAAAGAAACAATTAACAGAGTTAAAAGACAATCAACAGAGTTGGAGAAAATATTTGCAAAACATACATCTGACAAAGGATTAATATCCAGAATATAAAAGGAACTCAAATAACTTTACAACAAAAAAAAAGTAACCCAATTAAAAAATCGGCAAAGGAGCTAAATAGGCATTTCTCAAAGGAAGATATACAAATGGCCAACAAACACACGAAAAAACGCTCAACATCACTCAGCATTC
>NW_007877989.1:0-567 GCF_000696425.1 Galeopterus variegatus
ACATTAAATTAAAAAATACTTAATTGCTAAGCAACAAGATAAACATCTGAGTGATCTTAAAGACAAAGTCCCCAGGTTTAGCTTTGTAGGTCATAGCATCAATTGACTCACTATCTTGCAAAGCCAGTGGCCGTTTGGCTTAACAACTTTTCTTGGTGCTTTTACATTTTGGTACTAAGGACACAGAGTTTTAAAATTTTATTCATTTTAATAAGGATACTTCCCACTGAGCCTGTTTAAAATGGAATGGGACACAATAATAGTGGTTTATTTGGGTAAATGTTTAAGTTTATAATTAATATGTTCTTTTTCCATACATGAGAAACATTTTAGCAGTTAGCCATACTTTAGGGTTCCTCCTTGGATCCTGGCTGGATTTGGCAGATTTCTGCTTAACTTTCTGTTTGTCATCCTTTACCATTCAGCCTTTAAGCCATAATGTATGTGGCCTCAGCTGAGCAATTCAGATTGCAAATTATTCTTTTCCCCCATTTCCACCCTTACAAAATAACCTGCAATATTCTTGCCCTTTACAGTCAGTAGCAATCTTTCCTAACAGAAAAAAAA
>NW_007877990.1:0-567 GCF_000696425.1 Galeopterus variegatus
CAAGTAGATAATTGGATATGAAAGTCTGAATCTGAGTATCTGTTAATCTTTCTACATGTTACAATTCCTTCACAATTCTTTTCCGCATTCAGTATAATTTAATTATGATATATTGGATGGTTAATTTCCTCCATGATGGTGTCTAAACTCCTATTTCATTTATTAATTGACTTTTTAATTTCTAGAATTTTATTTGGCTTTGCAAGAAGTTCTACTTGGTTCTTTTCCAAATCTGCCCTTTCTGTTCTCGCAGTTTACTATTTATTATAATTTATAGATTTTTTATCTTTTAATAATAGTAATATTGGATTGTGGCCATTTTCAGATTGCTGTATCTCAAGTTCTTGGGATGCCAATTTTTTCTGTTGTTCTTGTTTAGTGCTCCTTACAGTGAATCATTTCTTCTTAAGGTTTGAAACATTGTTTTTGAGCTAGATTTCCTATTAGATTGATTTTTCTGTGGGCCTGTGTACCCTGGACTCTTGAGTCATTTGGGGTTTATTTCTATCCTGAATTCCCAGGGTTTCACTTGGCAATTACGTTGATTTTCCAGCTTGGTGACTACTC
>NW_007877991.1:0-567 GCF_000696425.1 Galeopterus variegatus
TGAACTAAGTGCTAAGAGAAAAATAAGGACAAATAAGAAAGTCCATTTTTTTCAGTTTCACAGAGAAGATAAATGAAGACCACAAACACACACAATTTTCTCATTTGTAAGATGGAGATATCTACTTCACATGCTTGCTTAAAGAAGCTAAGTAAATCACAATGTCTGATCCTTGATAAGCACTTAATAAATGGAAATAGGTGTTGCTGCAACCACTATTCCTGATCCACTTTTACAATAAGTCTAAAACTAAAATACATTGTATAACATGCTGTAGCATTTACTATACACCTATCCGCAAGGAAAAAAAGATAGTTTAAATAACCTACTTATAAAATGATAAACTAAGTAACTTTACAGAAAACTTTTCAAATGGTAAGACATACTTTTGGAAATTAAAATAAAAGATATTAAATACTTTGAAATAAGGCATTCTAAAAACATTCTGTCACAAACTTTTTCTTTTCCTTTTTTATTGAAACATAGTTGATTGTACATATCTGTGAAGTACAGAGTTGAATATCAATACCTGTGTGCAATATATGATGCTCAAATCAGGATAATTAG
>NW_007877992.1:0-567 GCF_000696425.1 Galeopterus variegatus
AAACATTATAAAATATATATCCATAAAATGTTTTGGTGTCTAATAGTTAAAATTGCTTACCTCCCAGGATAGTTAAAATTGCTTACCTCCCAGGTTTTTCAGTGGAAATTAGGGTTACTAAGACTTAAAATTATCACCAATATATGTAATTGAAACTACTAGATATAAGGAAAACAATTCTGTATACAGAGTGTTACAAGGCAAGTAAGATGTGCTTTTGATGAAGAAAGATATGAAAGACATGAGAATATGGTTTTTCTTGGAAGAAAAGCAATTTTATCCAGAGGTTATTTAACAGTTGTTTCAGAATGAGAAATATTGGAAAAAACAATGTGGAAAACTGGATGGATAAGAACTTATAAAAAGGTTATTAAAATAAATGTTATGAAAGAATTTTATGTGTAATTAAACTGACTATAATTAATAAATTTATTATAAGAGTTTTAAAAAATAAGCCTTAATATCACTGATACAAAACTAAAATTTGGTTTTGTCTTTTAAACAAAATTTTCTGGGCCGGCCCGGTGGCGCACTGGATAGTGCGCCGCTTGGGAAGCGCAGCGGCGC
>NW_007877993.1:0-567 GCF_000696425.1 Galeopterus variegatus
GAATAAACAGACATGTAAATATTTACAATTATTTTATTCTCAGTCTTTTTAATAATGGCCAGTCTAACTGGGAAAAGATGATATCTCATTGTGGTTCTGATTTGCTTTCCCTAATGAGTAGTGATGTTGAGCATTTTTTCATGTAGTGGCTACCACATACCAAGCACCTTAAGAAGGTAGAAACATAATTGTGTTTCAGTGGAAAAGTATGAATCATTTATAGCACACCCTTCTGGTTATCCAATTAACATTTTAGCCCTTTCCTTGGGTTTGAACTATTTCCCACTTCTTGGTAAATTGTATGTAACTGATAGATAAGCAAAAAGTAACATGGCAGGGATAGAGATTTAATTGACTTTTTTTCCTCCAAATGGAAAAATCAGTTTTGCTCCATTTTCAATTCAGCTCGACATTCCTTCACTGTAAATTTATGCTGACTTATTTTTCCATTGAGACAGTTATAACATCGGCTTGGTTCCCTCAGATCCTATGACTAACACAAAATTTCTTTTTTTTTTTTTTCCTTTTTGTCTTTTTTTTTCGTGTCCGGCAACGGACCGCAACCCT
>NW_007877994.1:0-567 GCF_000696425.1 Galeopterus variegatus
AATTTCCTATTTTGTATATTATTTTCACCATCAAAACATACATTTAATTAAATCAGGAATGGAAACGAGTCTGGTTCAGAATACATATACATTTTCTTCTCCAAGGACAGCTAAGAAAATAAGAAAAAAGTGGAAGGGAAGGGTGTGATTTTAAGCACAACTTCATTCACTAGAGTGCCACAGGCTCGGATGTATAGTCAGAGGAGGATTGCTGTTAAGACTAATGAGCCTGGAGCCCAGCTGCCTGGATTCAAACCTGGCTCTGCTACTATTACATGTGACCTGATACAAGTTAACTACCCTCTCAAGTCTTCTGTTTCCTCTGCTGTTAAAAAGAAAGAAGAAGAATAATACTTCCCTCCTACAGTTATTCTGGAAATTAAATGAGCTAATATTTCTGTAGCACACAGTACTTCATAGTTTTTTTTTTCTCTTAGTGTAAATAACTCTCCCCTGTTGTGCTCCATACAACAGGGGATTCATGTTCTTTGCAACTTCTCAAGCTGTTGAAGGCATTTGAGTTTGTACGTTCTGATTTAAGTGCTGACTTAAAATGATACCAACACT
>NW_007877995.1:0-567 GCF_000696425.1 Galeopterus variegatus
CAGTGACTGAATTGTTCACAAATTTATAAATTATAAAGGATGTCTGCCAAAAATAAGTATATCCTAAGCAATTTTTCAATAGTGTAATGTCATGGAAAGGAGTCAGAGTATCTCAGCCACTTAAGGAGGATATCACTGTTTCTACTTAATCTATAGTTATATAACACTAGACTTACATTTAATAAGTATATAGGGTGAGAGATGGCATGAACAGAGAAAGATGATAAGTCAGCTTTCCCATTGCTGCCACAGGGTTGATGGCTGTAGGTCATATCTGATCTTAGGGTCTTCTTTCTATGCTTAAATAAATTAAAAAATGTAACACTATTGCTCTAGAATCACAAAAAGTTATTACAAGGTAAGAAAACTTCAATGCAGACAAACAAACACAGCACAAATGTGTCTCATTTGATAGGCAGTGGAGAAACTATGGTGTGAAGGATAAATACTGGAACATTGTCATTCACATTATACTACGTTATTGAATTGTTTAACTAAAAATTCTAAATAAAGTTATGTGATATTTCAAATGTGCAGAACACAAATGTATATAAACCAAGAAGATCT
>NW_007877996.1:0-567 GCF_000696425.1 Galeopterus variegatus
ACATGTTAGGGTACAAATCAAGTCTTAGCAAATTTTAAAAAATTGAAATCATTTCAAGTATCTTATCAGATGACAATGGGTTAAAACTGCAAGGAAGTTTCTGGGAAGTACTCAAGTGCATGGAAACTAAACAACAGACACCTGAATGATCTATGGGTCCCAGAAGAAATTAAACAGGAAATCAAAAAAATTATTGAAACTAATAAAAATAATGTTACATCATACCAAAACCTATGGGATACCACAAAAACAGTACTAAGAGGGAAGTTTATAGCAATAAATTCCTACATCAAAAGAAGGGAAATTTTCAAATAAATGACCTAATGCTATGCCTCAGAGAACTAGAAAAACAACAACAATCCAATCCCAATAGTAGTAGATAGAATAAAATAAGATCAGAACAGAACTAAATGAAATAGAGACACAATAAATGATAGAAAAAAATCAAGAAAATGCAAAGTTTTATATATATATATATAAAAATACAAAATACAAAAAAATATATATATGATAAATACAATAGACAAACTGTTAGGTAGATTAAAAAAAAAAAAGAAGAAGAAGAAG
>NW_007877997.1:0-567 GCF_000696425.1 Galeopterus variegatus
GTTTACTAATGTAGATGGATGTAAATTTCTTTTACAAAATGACAGCTTTTCCAAGTCAATCTTATGTCTGCAGTTTCCCTGAATAGCCAAAGAAGGATATTTTGGGGTGGCAAATTTTAGTCTCCCACAGTCAAATTTTGGGGTGGTATGTCCTGAGCCCCAACACAAGATTACCTTTGTACCATGTCCCCAAATTAATAAAACCCCATACTTTTTGGGCAGCTCATCTCAGTTTGTTGTTAGAAGGAAAGTAAACTAAGTCACAATTGGCCATAACTGAATTACGTGCTTTTAGTATTGCAGGAGATTTTTTTTTTGAGTACCAATACCTATCACATGGAGGGGGAGATAAAAAATAAAGTGAGGTTAAAAAAAATTGTGAAAGCACACTTGTAATTTGTAAAATACCACATAAATGAAAGATTTGTATAATAATTATGCACTCACACTGAGACCTGGGAATGAGAAGACATTTACCACAATGTATTTTAATACATGATTTATATTGACTTCCCACATTTTAGTGCAGAGATTTTCATTTTCTTGCTTCTGTTTCATTGGTGTAGG
>NW_007877998.1:0-567 GCF_000696425.1 Galeopterus variegatus
TATTTCACTTAACATAATTTTCTCTAAGTTCATCCATGTTGCTGCAAATGGCAGAATTTTACTCTTGTTTATGGCCGAGTAGTAATCCATTGAGTATATATATATATTTTCCTATCCAGTTGTTTGTCAGTGGCCATTTACTGCATGTCCTCACTTGTAAATGGGAACTAAAAAAGAAAGAAAGAAAAGGAAGAAAAAGAAAGAAAAAAAGAAAGAAAGAAACAATAATCACAGTAATACATTGAACTTTCAAAAAAGAAAACTATGATTATTAGAGGTGGGAAATGGAGAGGGGGAGAGGGTTAGCAAGAAATTGGTTATGGTCACAAAGATTGATTACATTTTATAAACATGAGTATACCAATTATCCTGATTTGATTACCACATATTTTACACAGGTATTGATATTCAAATCTGCACCCCACAAATATGTATAATCAGTTATGTTTTAATAAAAAAATCTGTCAAAAAAAAGAGGGAACGCTAGCACTATTGCTCAGCCAATTCTCACCATTTGACACCTTCACCAAATGTACCCCCTGGA
The DNA here is from genome assembly GCF_000696425.1 of Galeopterus variegatus. Lineage (NCBI taxonomy): Eukaryota > Metazoa > Chordata > Mammalia > Dermoptera > Cynocephalidae > Galeopterus > Galeopterus variegatus. Next base: position 545 of record NW_007877998.1, read on the forward strand.
CTGTGGAATTCCCAGCCTCCCAA
>NW_007877999.1:0-567 GCF_000696425.1 Galeopterus variegatus
GTTGGTGAGGTTGTGGAGGGAAGGGAAATGTTGTGCACTGTTGATGGGAATGTAAATTGGTGCAGCCGTCATGGATAACAGTATGGAGGTTTCTCAAAACATTCAAAGTAGAACCACCATACGATCCAGAAATCCCACTTCTGGATATATATCCAGAAGAAACAAGACCAGTATCTTGAAGAGGTATCTGCACTACCATATTTTTTATAGCATTAGTCATGATAGCCAAGACATGAAAATAACCTGAGTGTCTATCATTAGGTGAATGGCTTAAAAAATTAAGTATATGCTTTGAATTGAATGCCCACCCACCAACTTGTTGGAGCTCAATCCCCACTGTAACTGTTGAGGGTGGGAAGTCCTATTATGATAATTAAAAGGTGGGTCCTTAAAGGGGTGATTAGATTGTGAGGTCCATGCCATAGTGAATGTATTAATCCAATTGACGTATTAATGATGGTCATGGATGTGGTTTTGATGGTTTTAAAAGGAGAGCACATGAGAAGCCCCCCGCCCTCTGCTCAAGCTACCCACCATCTCACAATTTGACACCCTGCATCGCTTAAG
>NW_007878000.1:0-567 GCF_000696425.1 Galeopterus variegatus
GGCCGCTCACTGGCTGAGCGAGGTGCGGGGGCAACACCGAGGGTTGCGATCCTGTTGCCGGACACGAAAAAAGACAAAATGGAAAAAAAAAAATACATGAATTAGTTACCTTACAGTTTTAGACATCAGAAATCCAAAACAGATCTCACAAGGATAAAATCAAGGTGTTTTCAGGGTGGAATTTTTTCTGGAGGCTCTGGGGGAGAACGTGTTTCTTTGCTCATTTCAGTCTCTAGAGGCTGCCCATGTTTCTTGGCTCTTGGCCTCTTTTCATTTTCGGAGCCAGCAACACCGTCTCTCTGGCCCCGCATCTGCCATCATGTCCTCAGCACCCAGACTTTGACAGAGCAGAAGTCCCACCCTGCTCACCTCATCCCCCCACACTGCACTCTGTCCTGGTTTCCTGGCCCCTGACCACTGGACACTTTATGTTCATCTGTCTTACTTGCATACCTCGAACCTGGGCACAGATCACAGATCCTGTTTGCCTCCTGTCTCTGGAGTCATACCTGCGGGGGCGCCTCCCACCCAAAAGATTAAAGTCTGATAAAGATCTTTTAATGAAAC
>NW_007878001.1:0-567 GCF_000696425.1 Galeopterus variegatus
ATCCAGATTGGAAAAGATGAAGTCAAACTGTCCGTGTTTGCAGATGACATGATCTTATACAGAGTAAAACCTAAAGATGCGACCAAAAAACTCTTAGAGCTATTAACAATTTCAATAATGTTGCAGGGTACGAAATCAACACCTGCAAATGAATAGCATTTTTAGACTCCAGTAACAAACTAGCAGAAAAGAAATCAAGAAAGGAAGCCCATATACAATAGTCATCAAAAAAATAACATACCCAGGAATCAATTTAACCAAAGAGGTGAAAGATCTTCCACAATGAGAAACTACAAAACACAACTAAAAGAAGTTAAAGAGGACATAAAAAGATGGGATGACGTACCATGCTCTTAGATGGGAAGTATTGACATAATGAAAATATCCATTCTACCCAAAGAAATCTACCGATTCAGTGCAATTCCCATCAAAATACCAATGACATTCTTCACAGAAATAGAAAAAGCATCCCCAACACTCATGTGGAATAACAAAAGACCCTGAAAAGCTAAGGCAATCCTGAGCAAAGAAAAATAAAGTTGGAGGCATAGCACTACCTGACTTCAA
>NW_007878002.1:0-567 GCF_000696425.1 Galeopterus variegatus
TTTTGTTGTATAGATGCTCTTCGACTTATGATGGAGTTGACATCCCGATAAACCCATCCTAAGCTGAAAATATTGGAAGTTGAAAATGTATTTAATACACCTAATCTACCTAATATCATAGTGTAGTCTAGCCTACCTTAAGCATGCTCAAAACACTGTTGTTAGCCTACAATTGGGCAAAATCATCTACCACAAAGCCTATTATATAAAAAAGTTATTATTAAGAATTTTGAATAAAAATTCAAAATCTACATTATGGCTTCTACCACATACGTATCACTTTCACACCATTGTAAAGTCAAAAAATAGTCCTAAGTCTGGGAATGTCTGTATATTCATATATATGTATATGTAACTCTATAAAGTCAGAAATATTTTACAAAGATAGGATTGTACCATATTTTCTTTTCTTTTTTTTTTTACTTAGCACATTGTGGCTATTTTTCATGGTCTTTTAAGCATAATGGTTAAGAGGAGGGTTTTGGAGCATTATTTATTGTTTGTGTTTAAATCATGGAGTTATAACATTTAATAGCCATTGACTCTAGAGAATTACTTAACTTCTCT
>NW_007878003.1:0-567 GCF_000696425.1 Galeopterus variegatus
TATTTTATTTTTGTGACTATTGTTAATGGGCTTGCTTTCTTGCTTTCTTTTTCTGCTAGTTAGTTGTTTGAGTATAAAAACGCTACTGATTTATGTATGTTGCTTTTGTATCCTGCAACATTACTGAAATCATCTGTCAACTCTGAGAGATTTTTTGTAGAGATTTGGGGCTGTTCTATATATAGGATCATGTCATTTGCAAACAGAGACAGTTTGACTTCATTTTTTCCAATCTGGATGCCCTTTATTTCTTTGTCATGCCTGGTTGCTCTGGCTAGTATTTCCAGTACCATGTTGATTAGGAATGGTGAGAGTGGGCATCCTTGTCTCATTCCCATTCTCAGGGGAAAAGCTTTGAACTTTTCCCCATTCAGGATGATATTGGTAGAGGGTTTGTCATATATAGTTTTTCTTATGTTGAGATACTTTCTATACTTAATTTACTGAGAGTCTTTATCATGAAGGCATGTTGAATTTTCTCAAATGCTTTTTCTGCATCCATTGATATAATCATATGGTTTCTGTCTTTGATTTTGCTGATGTGATGCATCACATTTACTGATTTCT
>NW_007878004.1:0-567 GCF_000696425.1 Galeopterus variegatus
TTTCCCCAGAAAAAGGGTCCCTTTCTTCCTTAATTGCTTCTGGATGTCTTAATTTCCTTTCGACCAGCATATCGCTGCTTTTGCATCAGCAAAAAAATTAATACTTTTAAAAGAAAACTTAAGGGCTGGCCAGGTAGCTCAGTTGGTTAGAGCATGGTGTTGGTAACACCAAGGTCCGGGGTTCAATCCCTGTTACTGGTCAGCTGCCAAAAATAAATAAATAAATAAAAAGAACACTTAAGAAGAGATTGTCATGAGTCATAGTATTTGAGGAGTATAGTCGTGCATTGGCCTGAGGTGAGGGTGCAGCTGGAGGAGGCACCGCCCCCTGGTGACAGGATACTCAGGGTTGGGTTGAGCAGGGAGGGTGGTGGTTGCCCTGGGCTCCTCAGGGTGGGGTCCTGAGACACTCAACCTCAGCTGGTTCTCGGGTTCCGGGCCCTGGGGCAGTGAGGGGAACCAGGTGTACAGAAGGCAGGTGAGTCAAAAGAGGACCAGGCTGGGTGCAGGGGGTGGGGGGGAGTGCTGCTTCTAGGAGGGGGGCCTCAGGGTCTTCCCATCCATTCA
>NW_007878005.1:0-567 GCF_000696425.1 Galeopterus variegatus
ACTGTATGAAATGGATTTGGTCAGAGGAGCTTATCATGGCCTCTCTATAAAACTTTCCAAAGTAGGACTGCAAATAGCATATCCACTGTTTGGAGCCAAAAGCATTTTAATAATCCAGAATGTGCAAAGCAAATTTCTTTTTTAGAGAGAGCTTCATCTTTCCCTCCTGAAAGGGAAATTTGCAGCCTCTGTACACGTCCGTAACAACCCTACTTCCACAGAGGAGTTGCCCAAACTGGTTCCAAACAACTAGAGGCATTTGAATAACAGTATCAGTTAATTTAACCTTTTAACCCCCTGCACGTCATCTGAATGCCAGACAGAACTGAAATAAAAATTTTCATTTTTCTCTGTACTTTTATTTGCCTCTCTAAAGTCTAGCATAATTATACCTTTTCTATTATGGAACTAAAGTCTACTTTACATTTTTTTATGTCAGCATTTTAAATATTAATGAAATTTTAATTTTCTATTATTGTTGTTATTGTTATTTACTGTATTACTTGCCAGTGATCTCCAAATTATAGAACAAACTGAGCTTATCCCAGTTCATTCTGCATGCTTGTT
>NW_007878006.1:0-567 GCF_000696425.1 Galeopterus variegatus
GGAATGGGGACTATAAGGAGGATCCAGAGACCTTGTCACCCATATTTTCTTTGAGGTAGGCTCCTAACCCCAACTAGCAACCCAAGGGCAGTATGGGGAGAGGACAGATGGGAACGACATTCCAACATTGTCTTTGCACAAGGCCAGCTAAGCAGAGATAAGTAAACTGAACCACACTGGACAAAGGGTGACCCAGGGCTTTAGCATGAGCCGCAGGTCACAAAATGATAAGGAGGGTCTGAATCAAATAACTAATCAGGTTGATGTAAGAGATAACATTGCACTGTGTATTCTGCAAACAGAGAACATACCTTCTATTGAGACACCCATGAAAGCATTTACAAAAATTGACCATGGTTATAAAGAAAATATCAGTAGCTTTCCTGTAACAGAAATAGTAGACACCTCTTTGACCACCGAGTAATAAAACCAGAAATTAAAACAAAAGTAGAAATGAGACGAAAACCCAACTGCACAGAACATTTAAAACCTGTTCTTCAACTCCATCTGAACAAAAGGAAGCCAAAATTGCAAGTTCAAACCAGATTGAGGAAAAAAAAAAAAAAA
>NW_007878007.1:0-567 GCF_000696425.1 Galeopterus variegatus
CAAGCAAACAGAAAGGAGGTTGTTGGGAGGGAAGGGGACAGGGAGGAGGGAGGGAGGTTCCAGTAATGGGCCACAATAATCAACCACATTGTATACTGACAAAATAAAATAAAAATTTTTTAAAAAAAGCCTTTAGAGGGCCGGCCCGGTGGTGCACTGCTACAGTGAGCCGCTTGGGAGTACGGCGGCGCTCCCGCCGAGGGTTCGGATCCCACATACAGACCGGTTCCTGTTCACTGGCTGAGCGAGGTGTGGGCGCAGCACCGAGGGTTGCGATCCCGTTGCCGGACACGAAAAAAGACAAAAAGGGAAAAAAAAAGCCTTTAGAAATGTTTTCTGAGGCTACAGAAAGGATTCATGAAATTTCCAACACTACAAATGAATCACCACTTTAATGAAAAAATGTGCACGCCCATGTGATTCATTCTCATTCTCTCTCTCTCTCTCTCTCTTTTTCCCTTCCCCTTCTCTCCCTTTATTCCCTTCCTGCCCTTTTACTCCATGTCGAGGGCTTTATGTACACTGTGAAATTCTTGTTTCCAGAAGGGCACAAAATTGGTGACATGT
>NW_007878008.1:0-566 GCF_000696425.1 Galeopterus variegatus
ATGTCTGGCTTGGATCCTGAAAGGACTGCTGCTTCTAGGCAGCAGAAACTATCCTGGGCTGCAAGTTCCACCCTGCCTGCCTTCTCCAGCTGGGCTGGCTCAGGGTGTGGGGACTCAGAGCCTTTTAAGTCACTCCCAGAGGCAGGAACCAGCTTGGGCCATAAGTTCTGCCCTGCCTGCCTTCTCCCGCTCAGCTGGCTCAGAATCTGTTTCTTTTTAAATTACCCAGTTTTAGGTATTCTGTTATAAACAACAGAAAGGCAGACTAATACAAATAGTACACAGAATACAAAAGAGAGAGAAAAAAACACCAAACAACCTAACAGGGAAATGTACAAAAGACTTAAAGAGGTCATTCACAAAACAGAAAAATCTCAATTGGTCAATTAGTGTATTCTCAATTTTCAAATTTAAGGAAAAACAAATTAAAATTGCAATGAAATTTTACCACAGGAAGTGGCTGGCAGCAGCACCAGACATCAGGACCAGGTGGCTACACCCAGCGCCCTCACCCCAGTGCCACAGACCCAGACAGTGGGGGAGCTCCAGGCCCCACCTCCATCCCC
>NW_007878009.1:0-566 GCF_000696425.1 Galeopterus variegatus
CAACTTACTGAAAAAGACTGAAAGCATATCAAGTATATTTTCAGGCCACAATGGAATAAAATTAGAAATTAACAACAAATAAACTATGTAAATAATACATGGAAATTAAACAACATACTCTTGAATGACCAGTGGGTCAAAAGAGAAATAAAGCAGGATATCAAAAATTCCTTGAAATGAATGAAACACAAGCAAAACTTACTGTGGCACTAGGGCTGAGTCTGGAGCTCACAGACCCCTTGAGCCCATTCACAAACCCTTCACATGCAGGTCTACAAGCTAGGTAACTGGCAAAAAGGTCCTTGGAGCCTTGGTTGAAGAAACAATAGTCTATATTCAGGACACAAACATCTAATACCTAGACAATCCAAAGAGAAACTCTAAAACTCAACTGCTACCAGAAAAGTCCAAAGGAAAACTGAGCAGCTGCCGGCAGAGTAAACATGTTCTATTTTTAGATGTGAGCTCTGCCTCCCAGCTCTTCTTCACAAACTGAAGAACACAAAATAGCAGCAAACTGAAAAGACACATGGTTGCACATGCACACTAACTCCACCCACACACAA
>NW_007878010.1:0-566 GCF_000696425.1 Galeopterus variegatus
AAATGATACCTGCTTACTTATGCTTTTAAAAATTCCACTTTTTAACAGTTCCTCCTTTGGGCACACAAAAATCAACTACATTGTATACCAATAAATTAAAATAAAAAAAATATATAAAAAAATTAAAAATTGAAAAAAATTAAATGAAAAAAGTATTCCACTTTTTAAAACAGGGTTGATGTTTTATTATTGAGTAGAAGTCCTTTTTATATTCTCAATACAAGTCCTTTGTCAGAAATATGTTTCTGTGGTTTGTTTGTTAATGCTGTGTTTTGATGAGGAAAGTCCTTAATTTTGATGAAACATAATTTACAATCTTTTTATCATTGTTGCTTTCTTTATTCTAAGTGCCTTTGCCTACCATTATGTTCAAAAATATTCTCCTATATTTTTTATATAGTTTTAAAGTTTAGTTATTACATTTAGACCTATGACTCACCTCAGATTAATTTTTGTGCCTGATGTGAGGAATAGCCAAGGTACTCAGTTATTCCAGCAGTATGTATTGAAAAGACTTTTCTTTCCCCATTGGAGTGTTTTGGAATCTTTGCTGAAAATCAATTGAC
>NW_007878011.1:0-566 GCF_000696425.1 Galeopterus variegatus
AAATAGTAGTATATTTAAAGTCTGCCACTCCAAATGCTATATGAAACACCAGAATTCTATAATAAAAGAGAAGGATTCGTGAGGTATTTTTATAATTAATATGGTGTAAACACATTCTGCTTCACAAATTTTGTTCAACTTGTAAATGCAACTTCTACATCTTGAGAATGAAATCTTTCTCCTGAATTTTTTATTTGTTCAAAAAGTCACTAGTTGACACTTATTTAAAATCCAGCATTCAAAACAAACCCACCAAACTTCACCAAAAGATGCAACCCCTTGATCTCAAAATCTGGGCCAAGATACAAGATGTGTGAGTTCAAAACTACATAGTCCTGGTGGGACTGTGGTGGGTGATGAGGAAATAAGCAGGCAGGGGTGGGGGGAGGGGAAGGAAAGGAAGAGAGACAAGAAAAAGATCAAAAGCTTCCCAAGCATAAGAAAATTTAGAAGTTTTTCTATTTCAGGACACATGCTGTTTAAGACTAAAATATCCACTTTGAGGCTTTAAATAGATGAGTACCAAAGTGACACCATGGATGTCACTCTGGAAAACGTTGATGCAT
>NW_007878012.1:0-566 GCF_000696425.1 Galeopterus variegatus
AAAAGCTACAGTCCACCACACTCATGTGCACCTACCCTCCATAACCTGAGGGCCTGCTGAATCCACAGGTACACGTGCTGGCAGCCAGCTAGCCCGTTGGTAGCTCCACCTCTCCCTGTGGCCCTCCACAGAGCCACTGAGCCTTCTGCACCAGTGTACACCTGCTCACTGTCCGACTTTGAATTGGAAAGGGAATTTGCTTTCCCACACTAGGTCTCTACAAAGATGCTGGGCCTGGCTGCACCCTTGCAGGTTTGCTCCAGGCTCAACCACTGATATAGCAGTACTCTGCAGATCTGCCAGGCTCTGTTGCTCCAGTGTAATTGCCCTATAGACAGCAGACAGGGCAGTGGCCTTGCCTCTCACTGGTGGGCTACTACAGAGCTGCTGGGCTTTGCTATTCCCTGGAAAGCTTGCTCGAGGGCTGACTGCTGATCTGATGCATCTCCACAGAGCTTGTGGGCCTTGCTGCACTGGTGCACACCTTCTCTCTGCTTCACAGCATATTGGGTAATGGCTCCACATCCTCAGGCAGGACTCTATAGAGCCACAAGGCTCGGTTATGC
>NW_007878013.1:0-566 GCF_000696425.1 Galeopterus variegatus
CATACTAGCAAGGTTTGTGTAAGTACACTGTAATGTGCACACAACAATGAAATTGCCTAATGATGCATTTCTTAGAATGTATCCCCATCATTAAGTGACGTATGACTGCATATCAATAATCATGTTAATTTTTTTATTGAAACATAATTGATTATACATATGTGAGGGGTACAACACTGAATATCAATACCTGTGTGCAATATATGATACTCAAATCAGGATAATGAGTTATTCAACATTAAACAATGTAATCACTTTTTGTGGCCCTTTACCAATTTCTCACTAACCCCTCTCTCCCTTCCCACCTCTAGTAGCCTCAGTTCTGCTCTCTCCTTTTGAAAGTTCACCAAGTTATTGTGATTGTTGTATCTTTCTTTTTATTTATTTATTTATTTGTTTGTTTTAGCTCCCACTTATGTGTGAGGACATGTTAAACATCATGGTTTAAATAGACCACATAAAAGACAGAGTATCACAATGGATAAAAAACAAGTCCCAACTATATCAGTCTACAAGAAGCCTATTTGAAATGTAAAGACACAGATAGATTAAAAGTAAAGGGATAA
>NW_007878015.1:0-566 GCF_000696425.1 Galeopterus variegatus
CTTCATTTGCCCCATGTGTAGCAATTGTGTTGATCAAGGTATATAATGCTAGCTACTGTAAAAAACAATCCCCAAAATCTCGTTAGCTTAACACAAGAAAAGCTTTTTTTATTTGTTTTGTTTTTTTTGGCAAATGTCACAATCCAATGTGGATCAGTTGTGGGGGAGGGGTGGAGAGAGCTATTTTACTAATTTATTCAGCAAAGTAGGTCCTTTTCATTGTGAGCCTTTGCCATCTTCTAGTCCCTTGACTTTTCCTCTTTTCTTCTTAGATCCCCTGCATCTAAGAAGGCAAGAGAGAGAGGAAAGAGAGAGGAGGCTTTAGTGGCCAGGTCTGGAAGTAACATCCTTCTTTTCTGCTCGCATTTCATTGGTTAGACTCAGGCACGTAGCCCATCTAACCACGAGGGAGGCTGGGAAATAGGCTTATCCGTGGAGCGCAGAGGGAAAGGAAGTGGCTTTGGTGAACACATAACATTGTCTCTGCCACACTCAGGAAACCAAGTGAATCCCAACTCTACTTCTAGGTCATGTTATTGTGAACACTGGTTTTCAGTTTCCTTTTC
>NW_007878016.1:0-566 GCF_000696425.1 Galeopterus variegatus
CTCACTCTATTAATTCCCACAAGAGCTGACTGTTTTAAAGACCCTAGAACCTCCTCTCTCTCTCTTTCTCTCTCTCGCTTCCTCTCACCATGTGATCTGCTTGTACCCGCTGGCTGCCTGTTGCTTTCCACCATGAATAGAAGCAGCCTGAGGCCCACACCAGATGCAGCTGTCCCAGAATTGTATGCCAAATAAACCCCTGTTCTTCATAAATTACCCAGTATTGGGTATTCTGTTATAGCAACACAAAAACAGACTAATGCGGCAAGGTCGTCTGATCTCTGCATTTCTATCCAACATTGTGATGGAGGTTCTAGGGGAATTAGGCAAGAAATAAATGCATCCAATATGGGAAGGAATAAGCAAGGCTATCTATATTCTCAGATGATATTATCTTGTACATAGAAAAATCCCAAATGCACACACACACAGTATAATAATAATTAATAAGCAAGTTTGCAGTATAAAAGGTAAATGTACAAATTTTGATTGTTTCTCTATATAATAGCAACTCAAAATCTGAAAGTAAGATAGAAATATAATACAATTTACAACAGCATCAGAAA
>NW_007878017.1:0-566 GCF_000696425.1 Galeopterus variegatus
CCTCCATTGCCTTTTGACACACAGTGCCTGTCCTTTTACCTCAGAAATTGGAAGAAACAGTCCAGATTATGCGGGCTTTTGCATGATAAGATCAGGAAAATAGACAAGCCCTGTTCAGGGAAATCAAAGAAAATAAGTATGACCTGAGCTGCCACCTTCTGGCCTTCGTTCTTTCACTTGCTTCTCTTGACCCTAGGCCTGACAGATTGCAAATGTAAGGGGACAGACTTCTCCTGAGGCTGCTGTTTTGAAACGAAGAAAAATTAAAGTTGAAAGCTTGAGGATAGTAATTGCCTGAAGAATTTGCAATTTGCATTATCATGTAAATGATCAGTATAAACAAGGCTTCTGTCATTCCTGATACCCTCCATCCTAGGATACAGGTGGGATAAACAGTAAGATTTATGCTAACTAAAGAATAAACAAATATCATATAGAAGAATTCTCCCAGAAAGCAACAGAAGTAAAAAAAAAGATAGAAAGTGTAAAAGAAAGATATAAAACGTAAAAGATTAGATAATAAAAATGTGGCCTCGGAAATTTTAGTGTGCAAAGACCCTCATTGA
>NW_007878018.1:0-566 GCF_000696425.1 Galeopterus variegatus
TGGAGATAATATTAGTACCTACTTCACGGGGTTATTGTAGGAATTAAATACGATGCTATACAATGAGCACCTGGGACATAGTACATACTCAACAAACACCTGCTGAATTACATTCCTTGCTCACTGTTCCAGCCACTAGGTCCCTGATCTTTATGATCTACCCCCTCAATCTGCCTTCAAAACCATCTCACCTGCATAACTTAGTCCTTGTCCCCTCACCATCTTATGAGAATAATAGCTGCATAACAGTAGCTCACACACATCAAGCAACTTACAAGGGGGAGAAGACACACTCGCTGAGCACCTAACTGGTGCTGGATCCTTTGCCAACACTACCCCAGTTCACACTCATGACTCATCCAACCCTGAGAGATCAACCTCACTATTCACATTTTACAGAAGGGGAAACTGAGGCTCAGGGAGGCTACCAAACTTGTCCATGACCACATGACTAATGAGTAGCAGAACCAGGACTCCTCCCAGACCGCCAGCTGGAATCACATCTTCTCGCCTGCTGGTCACTGCTGTATCCCCCATCCCAGAACAGGCCTGGCAGAGAGTAGGTG
>NW_007878019.1:0-566 GCF_000696425.1 Galeopterus variegatus
CCTTGGACTTCCGAGCCTCTCAAACTGTAAGAAATAAATTTCTTTTTTTAAATAAATTACCCAGTTTCAGGTATTCTGTTATAAGCAACAGAAAACAGACTAAGACAGGAGCATAAAAAGTAGAGGCAAGATTAATGCTCAAGTAGTGCCCAGAGACTCTTAAACATGGATATGATGTGAGAGGTTGAGGGAAAGAGGCAATGAGTGTCTCACTGTAATGGCACAGGTATTCATGGATAATGCTCTAAGACAGATGTATATAACTAGAATTTTTGTTCAAACCGTGAAGGATTTGGAGGCTTCTGTGGGGCTTTCAATATCCACAGGAGGAAAAGAACAGTTCTGCAGCTTTCCAAGGCCTCAAGTGAGGCTTACGTCTTCTGGCCCTTCCCAGAGAGTTACTGCTCTGTTCTTTTTGCTTGCTCCTAACCTGGATTCTTCTTTTTCTCTGCCACTTCTTGCTGCTTCAGTTCTATACCAAGCAGGTTTTCCCACTATGACCTAGACCTGTACCAGATATACCTCCTGCTGAAATCCCCCTAGTTCAATCCTCTACTCCTTTCTTT
>NW_007878020.1:0-566 GCF_000696425.1 Galeopterus variegatus
AAAGACCCACTAAAAATCCCAGTGAATTCCTAACCTGCCTCTCTGAGGCTTTACATAAATACACATGTATAGATCCAGACTCCCCTGCAGTCATGGCTCTATTACACTCTCATTTCATCACCCAATCATCCTCTGATATTTGGACAAAACTGAAAAACTTGAGGATGGTCCAGATATGACCCATGAGACCACCTCAATGCAGCTTATCAGTTTTTAACGATAGGGAGGAGAAGGAGAAGAAGGATCATTACCAAAGAGATCAGGCCAAATACCAATTCCTGGCTAATGCCATCTGAGGCTTACATACTCCAAAGGTCTAGGGACAAGCCACCAGGGAACTGCTTCATATGCTGTCAACTGGGCCACTAGGCATGGGCCTGTCATAACCACAGGCTTCCTCCCAGGCCCTGTCCTCACTGCAAACAGCCAAATCACTGGGGGTTTGACTGTTCCATTTACTGGAGAGGGAGTGGCCCTGTCCCCAACTCACAGCCTTTGGCTTCATGGCCATTCCTACTGGAGCTGCTTAGATTCACCCAAGAGGAGGACTGTGGATGCCCAGGGCT
>NW_007878021.1:0-566 GCF_000696425.1 Galeopterus variegatus
TCTAGAAGTTCCTCTACAATATTATTTTAACATACAATGTTGCCTTTATTTAAGATCTACTATCAATTACATAACTCCCCATACTTGTAATTTAGAAAAAGTTCAAACCTTGAAGAATACTCAGATGCTATTCTTGCTCAATGAAATTATATATTTGGTTACCAAGTATAGCGCTAAACATAATTTTGCCCTAGATATTTCTTTACTTCAAATTTAAACTAAAACTTAAGAGTTTTTTGTCAGACTGAAATTTTAACAATTCCTAAATTGCAGAATGAGAATTCAGTTTTCTTTCTAGCTTCTGTGCCAGTACTTCTGTTTGATTTAGGAGGCTTGAAATGAGTAGAGGGTACTCCACTCTGGAATGTGTTGTCAGATTTTGGTAGCTATGGGAATAGTGAAACCTGCTCATGATTTTTTTTTTCTTTTGTCTTTTAGGTTAATTGGATCAAATATTATATGAAAGTTAAAAAAACTATTATTAAAATTGAATTCTATATTTTATAGCACTTTTGTAAATCAAACTAAGGAATTCAAAGTGAAATTACCTCCAGATCTTTAATAAT
>NW_007878022.1:0-566 GCF_000696425.1 Galeopterus variegatus
AGAAACAAAGAACAGAATAGTGATTACCAGAGGCAGGGAAAGGGAGGGGACAGGGGGGAGATTGCTAGGCTGGTACAAAGTTACAAAATTATGGTTAGATGGGAAGAAAGGGTTCTGGTGCTCTAGGCTGACAATAGCTAATAATATTGTATCGTATATCTAAAGATAGCCAGAAAAGAGGATCTTGAATGTTATAACCACAATGAAGTGATAAATGTTCAGGTGATAGATATGCTAACTATTCTGATTATACAATACATGCACATATTGAAACAACAAACTGTATCTCATAAACATGTACAAAGAAAACAATAAATTTTTAAAAATTCAGTATAAAAAACAAAATGTAAATTATCTCATTAAAATCTTTTTTATATTGCTTTGTGCTGAAAATATATTAGGGATATATTGAATTAAATAAAATATACTACTAAAATTAATTTTACTTGTTTCTTTTCACTTCTTTTTTTAATGTGGATACTAGAAAATTAAAACTTTCTTTGTAGCTTGTGTTATATTTCTATTATACATTTCTATTATACATCTATAGACATTACTGTTGTCTC
>NW_007878023.1:0-566 GCF_000696425.1 Galeopterus variegatus
CTCAAACTGGGCTTTGTATAATTTGCTCTAATAAATGGATGCTTATTTACTAACCTGGAGGCATAAAACTTCTCTTATCAACAAACATTGTTGCCTGGGTTTACTAATCAAACAGGACTACATTTGTCTTTGCTAGAGGCTTTTAAATTGTTAACCCCACCAAAACCAAAAATAAAACTATATATATATATAAAACACTTTACATATAATTTTTAGACAAATTAGGCCAATTGAACATCGATAAAAAAGAAACAAGTATGTAAAAAGGAGGTAATTTAAAGAAGGCTATGGATGTGGGGTATGGTTATGGTTGGAGGAGCTAAAGAAAAAAAAAAATAATTTTTATGTAAGAAAGCATCTGCTACAGTGTATTTTTGTCCTAGAGTAAATGACTGGCTATTTAAAAAACAAAAAGTATAGAACAAAAACAGAATGTGTGAGTAAGTCTTGATAATGGTTTAGGTAAATAAGTTTGTTAAAAAGGTTTTACAGTAAAAAAAAAAATAGAGAGAGAGAGAGAGACACTTGAGTGCTCTTACTACAAAATTGTAAAAGGTTTTTCTTTG
>NW_007878024.1:0-566 GCF_000696425.1 Galeopterus variegatus
CTGAAAGGATTTACATGTTTTTGGAACATTTTCTTTGTTAAATGTTTGATAGAATTCATCAATGAAGCCATCTGGGCCTGGAATTTTCCATGTGAAAAATTTACAATTATAAATCTAATTTATTTAACACATATAGCACTCTTCATATCTTCTGATTCTTTTTGTTAAGTTTTGGTAATTTGTGAAGTAAAATAAAGCACAGATTGAGCAGGAGAGGGAGGTGAGAAGTGAAGGAAATTAAAAATACAGGCACTCTTGTGACTATTGGGACAAAGGAGGTGAAATCTAATATGATAGAGTGGAAGTGGATATTTTCTATCCAGCTAGTTATCATCAATATGTAAGAGCTCACCATAGCAAATACTTGTAGATAATTGTCTTTGGAAGAATCATTTTATAGAATACAGCTTTAAGCAGAATGCTAACAATAAAGAAGTTTTTTTTGTAACTTTGACTTATAGCATAGCTCATGAAAAATGCTATAGAATTTAATGCTTTAATGCTTAAAAAAGCAAGATGGGCCGGCCCATGGCTCACTCGGGAGAGTGCGGTGCTGATAACACCAA